>NC_056726.1:510401096-510431724 GCF_019279795.1 Protopterus annectens | reverse complement strand
GATTTGTATGAACAGATAAGTTTAAGCTTTTATTAGTTACAGTTTTCTTTAATGTGGATTTTACTACTTCAGAGATTGTGCATATTTACTGATACTGGTGGACTATAGAAGGTTGAGTAGAAGTTTTATGATGGAAATGTTCTGAACTGGGCGGTTTTGTCATTGATGCGTGCATTTTGTTTCATTGTTTACTGGAAAAATGTTTAAAGCAATAAATTTAAAATGCCCTCGAACAACTGTACTGTATTGTACAGGGAATATAATGTAATACAGTCAGGAAGGTGCATCAAAGAGCATGTGTATGTTTCAGGTTCTAGGTGCAAGTTTTATGATGGAAATGTTCTGAACTGGGCAATTTTGTCATTGATGCGTGCATTTTGTTTCATTGTTTACTGGAAAAATGTTCAAAGCAATAAATTTAAAATGCCCTCGAACAACTGTACTGTATTGTACAGGTAATATAATGTAATACAGTCAGGAAGGTGTATCAAAGAGCATGTGTATGTTTCAGGTTCTAGGGGCCTATGATTTTGAAAAAAGTCCAGAGTTAATCTTTATCTGCCACTGGCAAAATGTATTTTCTTTGAATGTGGGTTTCAATGCTGTTTCAATGCATGTGAGTTTCAAGGGCAGTGAAGTTTTAATGCTAAGTCTATTTTCATTGTAAGACTGCATTGCTTTGTTTAACAGATATCTATTAGGGCTTGTGTGTAAAATGCAAAATAAAACTTTCAAATGAAATCTAAATCATCGCAGAAGTAAAGCAGTATGCACATTACAGTGTTTATGGTAAATGGGGCAAAATAACCAAGGAATGGGACGTTGGAATGGCTGTAGGGAGGAAGCTCCATTCTGCCATGATTTTGTGAGGGGGGGAAGGGTAGCAAACTTAGACAGCCCTGGTTGAACTATACGTCTCAGTTGTCCATATTTTTGCAGAATGAATAGATATTTGCTTCTTATTTTTGGTTTGTTCCTGATAACATTTGTGGTTTTCTAGCAAATCATTTAGAAATGAAGTCACTAAATGACAGACATTGAGTTTCAGACGTCATAACCTTCAGAAAAATGTATGCTAATGCAAGACCTGTTAATCTATCAACTGTCTTAAGTTTATACAAGAGCAATTTTAGTAGAGATTGTATGTTCCCCCAATATATTTGGCCTTGTCCAGATTTCCTGCATTAAGAGGTTGAGAGGTATGTGCAAATCGCTTTGTAGAATTAGGAATATCCAAACCTCTCAATTGTCTCCAATTTTGACTCAAAATGTTGCGCTCCCCTAATAATCCTTCCTCAAAATGGCAATTTTGGAAGAAAATGTGTAGGGTTTACAATTATATATAACTGTAATGATCAGAGTTATAGATTTTTCAGAAATGCATGTAGATGCTCTTATTTTGTTAGCTGCTCAAGTTAATAGTGGTAATATTAAAAATGTGTCCCTTTTTTGACAGGTTCCCAGCTGTATTGTGTGGCAACTTTATATTTTTGCATCACATTTTTGGTCTGTTTTTTATAAAATTGTGGTTTTCTGGAAAATTAGTGGCAAGTCATTAAAGACTGAAGTTAGAAAATAATGGCAGACATTTGAGTTTCAGATTTTATACCCTTCAGAAAATTCGTACTAATGCAAGATCTGTTACTGTTCTATTATCTAAGTTAATAAGAACAATATTTAAAAATTGTCTTTATTTTTGGGCCTGTGTCCCACTTCTAGTTCTATGTATGGCTTTGTCCAGATTTCTTGCTCTGAAGTTGAAAGGTGTGAGTGTCAGAGCCATCACTGTCAGCCAGATTAATTTAAAATTATGACATACTTTTTGCACCCCACTCCCCATTGTAGTGGCTCTGGATGTGTCTAAGGAGGGCAAGGAGCAGTAATGCAGTGTAAGTGTGCAGAGTATTCCCCCATCCAAGGTAGACCACAAGTACGACCGTGGCTTTTCATCTGTCCTTGATTTTGCAGAATGTTCTGGTTTTCTGTCAGATTTTTATACTGTTGATTTATGCTTCTTATTATTCAGGAAATGCATGCTGTCACAGTACCCTGTTGCTCTGTTTAAGTAGCAATGATTTAATGAGCATCAGGTAAGCTTGTCGGAGATTGTAAGATGCAGGTAAGCTTTAATAAGCATATGGCAAAAGAATTACCAGCATTGAAAGCCTTTTCAATGTTGCCATGCAGAGAATATTTACATAACTAGATAATGTATAAGCCTTGGGTATTGAAATGCTGTGTGTGTGTCTGCTATTAGATGGGCTGGTGTTATCACTTCTTTGCAATCTGATATTTAATAGCCTAGAGGGATTCCTCTGTACTTTAATTGCTAGCCACAAAGTTTGAGAAATTATTTTATTCTCAATATCTGAGAGACTTGCTTGGCTGCAAACATCTGCATTAGAAGCTGAAGTTAAGTAAAACATGCAGTAGTGTATTTTAGTCTTCTGTTAAGTACAAACTTGCAGTTCTAAAAGTATTGCATTTTCATTTTTTCTGTTTTATTATTGTGTGTTTTTTGAACATTGTGCTGTGTGTGTCTGCTATAAGAGGGGGAGGCATTATCCCTTCTTTGTTATCTGATATTTAATAGTCTAGCAGGATTCCTTTGTAATTTAAGTGCTAGCCACAACATTTGAGAAATTATTTTATGTTCAACATCTGAGAGACTTGCTTGGCTACAAACATCTGCATAAGAAGCTGAAGTTAAGTAAAACTTGCAGTAGTGTATTTTAGTCTTCTGTTAAGTAAAGACTTGCAGTTTTAAAAGTACTGTATTTCATTATTTCTGTTTCCTAATTTTGTGTTTCATTGAACAGTGTGCAGTATGTGTGTCTGTTATAAGAAGGGGCGGTGTTCACTTTTTTGTTATCTGATATTTAATAGTCTAGCAGGATTCCTTTGTAATTTAAGTGCTAGCCACAATGTTGAGAAAACATTTTATGCTCAACATCTGAAATATATGATTGGCTGCAAACATCTGCATTAGAAGCTGAAGTTAAGCAAAGCTTGCAGTAGTGTATTTTAGTCTTCAGTTAAGTAAAAACCTGCAGTTTCAAAAGTACTGTTTTTTCATTTTTTTCTGTTTCATAATTGTGTTTTTCATTGAACAGTCTGGTGTGTATGTCTGCTGTAAGAGGGGTTGTGTTATCACTTCTTTGTTATCTGATATTTAATAGCCTTGAGGGATTCCTCTGTACTTTAAGTGCTAGCCACAACATTTGAGAAATTATTTTATGCTCAACATCTGAGAGACTTGCTTGGCTACAAACATCTGCATAAGAAGCTGAAGTTAAGTAAAACTTGCAGTAGTGTATTTTAGTCTTCTGTTAAGTAAAGACTTGCAGTTTTAAAAGTACTGTTCACTATTTCTGTTTCCTAATTTTGTGTTTCATTGAACAGTGTGCAGTATGTGTATCTGTTATAAGAGGGGGTGGTGTTCACTTTTTTGTTATCTGATATTTAATAGCCTAGAGGGATTACTTTGCAATTTAAGTGCTAGCCACAATGTTGAGAAATCATTTTATGCTTAACATCTGAGAGATATGATTGGCTGCAAACATCTGCATAAGAAGCTGAAGTTAAGTAAAACTTGCAGTAGTGTATTCTAGTCTTCTGTTAAGTAACAACTTGCAATTTTAAAAGTACTGTATTTTCTTTTTTTTCTGTTTTATAATTAGGTGTTTTATTGAACAGTGTGCTGTGTATGTCTGCTGTAAGAGGGGGTTGTGTTATCACTTCTTTGTTATCTGATATTTAATAGCCTTGAGGGATTCCTCTGTACATTAAGTGCTAGTCACAACGATTGAGATATAATTTTATGGTCAACATCTCAGAGACAAGCTTGGCTACAAACATCTGCATTAGAAGCTGAAGTTAAGTAAAACTTGCAGTAGTGTATTTTATTCTTCTAAGTAACAACTTGCAGTTTTAAAAGATCTTTATTTTCTTTTTTTTCTGTTTCCTAATTGTGTGTTTCATTTAACAGTGTGCTGTGTGTGTGTCTGTCATAAGAAGGGGATGTGTTATCACTTATTTGTTATCTGTTATTTAATAGCCTAGAGGGATTCCTCTGTACTTTAAGTGCTAGCCACAAAGTTTGAGAAATCATTTTATGCTCAACATCTGAGAGACTTGTTTGGCTACAAACATCTGCATTAAAAGCTGAAGTTAAGTAAAACTTGCAGTAGTGTATTTTAGTCTTCTGTTAAGTACAAACTTGCAGTTCTAAAAGTATTGCATTTTCATTTTTTCTGTTTTATAATTGTGTGTTTTATTGAACAGTGTGCTGTGTGTGTCAGCTTTAAGAGGGGGTGGTGTTATCACTTCTTTGTTATCTGATATTTAATAGCCTAGCGGGATTCCTCTGTACTTTAAGTGCTAGCCACACAGTTTGAGAAATCATTTTATGCTCAACATCTGAGAGACTTGCTTGACTACACTCATCTGCATTAGAAGCTGAAGTTAATTAAAACTTGCAGTAGTGTATTTTACTCTTCTGTTAAGTACAAACTTGCAGTTTTAAAAGTACTGTATTTTCATTTTTTCTGTTTCATAATTGTGTTTCATTGAACAGTGTGCTGTGTGTCTGTCTGCTATAAGAGGGGCTGGTGTTATCACTTCTTTGCTATCTGATATTTGATCACCTAGAGGGATTCCTCTGTACTTTAATTGCTAACCACAAAGTTTGAGAACTCATTTTATGCTCAACATCTGAAGGACTTGCTTGGCTACAAACATCTGCATTAGAAGCTGAAGTTAAGTAAAACGTGCAGTAATATATTTTAGTCTTCTGTTAAGTACAGACTTGCAGTTTTAAAAGTACCGTATTTTATTTTTTTCTGTTTCCTATTTGTGTGTTTCATTGAACAGTGTGCTGTCTGTGTGTCTGCTATAAGAGGGGCTGGTTTTATCACTTCTTTGTTATCTGATATTTCATTGCCTAGAGGGATTCCTCTGTAGATTAAGTGCTAGCCACAAAGTGTGAAAAATAATTTTATTCTCAACATCTGAGAGACTTGCTTGGCTACAAACATCTGCATTAGAAGCTGAAGTTAAGTAAAACTTGCAGTAGTGTATTTTAGTCTTCTGTTAAGTACAAATATGCAGTTTTGAAAGTATTGTATTTTCATTTTTCTGTTTTATAATTGTGTGATTTATTGAACAGTGTGCTGTGTGTGTCTGCTATAAGAGGGGGTGGTGTTATCACTTCTTTGTTATCTGATATTTAATAGCCTAGAAGGATTCCTCTGCAGGGGCGGCTCATGCTATCGGTCTGCAGGACTGCAGCCCTCCCACCTAGAAATAAAAAGAAATAAAAACATTAAACATAAACTTTAAAAATATATATTTTTCTATTTTCATGGAGTACCATCTGCCTTGCATGTGCGAACACACTGCCCTGCCCCGCAGATGCCCAGGAATCTCTGCAAACTCTGACTGCCACTCAGGCAGTCCAGATGCAGAGAAGGTATTTTCTGCCCCGCAGATGCCCAAGATGCCGTGTGGTAGATGACCGCACAGAAGAGAGGAGCTCCGGACTGCTTGAGCCACAGACAGGACCAATCGGGAGAGAGGTAAGCAGGGATTTCAGGAGTGAGGTAAGTTCTCCTGCAGGGAAGCGTTACGTCGAGCAGGTTTGCTGTGAGTAGAATGGAGTTGGATAGTGCTGCGAGATGGATTACAGCTTTCTGGACCCTTTGCTGAGAGAATGGAGTGCTTTCCGGGTGTGTGAGATGGATTACAGCTTTGAGTGGAGTGCTTTCCAGACCCAGGTAAGGTGTGTGTGTGTGTGTGTGTGTGTGTGTGTGTGCGTATAAGTGCACATTTTTTTTGTTTGTTTTTAATAGAAAAGTCATACTTCTGTGAAACAGAGACTTTTACCAGTAACTAAGTTTCTAATTCAGGGGAATCAGTGCAGTTTTGGTCATGGAACAATAGTGCAACTCTTTTTTTTCTTGCACTGATTTAAGAAGGGCTGTGGAGTTTTGACAGTGTAGCCCTCGCGAGAAGACATGTATTACTTATTCTTAACAGTACCTTGTAAAAAGTACTACATCCTCACCACCCTTTTTCCCATTTTCTATATGGGGTTCCACCATCCCGACACTTGTTGTCACCTCTCTTGATTCAGTGGCACTCTCCTACTTTCTTTGAAGTCATGCCTGACTGTCACAGGTCGTCTGTCTCACATATGGGTAGCATCACCTCCACATCCCATTGACTTTATTATTCTTAGAGATCACTGCACCTTGGCAAAAATACAGACCTTGAATAATATTTGCCTACACCAGTTTCCTTGTTGTTCCAGAGCACTGTCTGATTAAGTGACTTGTACAGATTGATATATTAGAGAACTCCCATAAGGTGGGATAACTATCTTCTACTTTATTAGGGCAGAAATGTATATAGGAGATGGTGGTATCACAGTTGTTGCTACCTTATGAGCTGCAAAAATATATATTATGTAGAATCATGAGTTGTTGAAAGAATTTACAAGAATTTAGAGAATGGGAGATCTGTATGTGCCTCTTTCCAGATTTAGACCAGTAATCTCTACTGGTGTTTGTTACAAATTCTATCCAACAGTTACATTTATGAGGACAAGAATACAAGGGTAAAGTGATAATGTTGTGCTTCAATTGAAATACAGTTTTGTGTTTGTCTGAAGAGCCAAACAAATGATTGAAAGTTAGAGTTAACAGAAATGTTTAGTAGAAGTTTATAGACACTGCAGTATGCAAGTGGTTTAACAAAGGGAATGAAAGTGATTTTACATTCTAAGCAGTAGCAGTATCAGTGGGTGTGGCAAGTTTTTGATTTTTTTAATGTACAAAAGAGAATCTTGCCTTGGCATAAGAAACCTGTGCAGGATAATTTGCAGATGTGTTGTTTAAGGCTGAACTAGTTCCTTTTTCTTAATCATTTTAGTTCATACCTAGTTATTGAGCATGATAGTCCAGGTTATTCTGTCTGTTTTTGTGTGTATTTCTTTCTGTATATAGGTTGACATCTTCTGTGGTGTATTTTTTCTGGATTTTGTGTTTCTTTTATCATGTTTTTCTTATAGATGACTTAATTTTCCATTTTTCCAAAGTTTCTTTCATTTCTTCTGCTCTTTGACTGGTAGAATTATTTTCCACTATCAGATGTCTCATTAACATTTTTGGAATTTCAAAGTCATCAGACTCAGTATATGTTGCTTGTTTTTATTCTGATTCTATATCCCTGTGTGCCTTTTTATGCTTTTGCATGTATAATTTCTTCTCTTGCTAAATTTTCTTTCCTTAATCCTGTGACATTTTTTTGTTGGATTATTTCTTTCCTTAATTGGCTTTGTCTTTGTTGCTTAATATTTGCTCTGTGTTGTAGTCCTATTTTTTTACAGATTGTGCAGTTCTAGTTTTTTTTCCTTGTGTATTGGCATTTTATGATTTGTGGTTGTTATATGGGAAATGCTGTGAAGTTAGTTCTGTATCATCAGTAAATTAGGAAATGCTGTTGAAATTGTCAATTCTATATCTTCAGTGTATATCTTTCTTTTTGCATTATTATGGTATTACGATTTCTTTTACACTCTAAGTCCCCTCTCTATATCTGTATTTCTTTTCTTCTTTTGGCAATGCTGTCACTTTTTTGTAGTCATTGTTGCAGTGTGTACATTTCTTTGGCTGCTGATATTTCAATTTTGGTTTGTTGCGAATTCTCTGTAGTTGCAGTCGTAGGAGTTGGATGAGCTACAAATTAAAAAATTGTCATTTTTCTGTGATACAATTTTTTTTTCATAAACAATATAAATGGCACTATTTTCTGCAATTTTTTAAATGGTATAACTACTATTTTACCTTTCTCTCTCTTGTTTATTTTCATTTTGTTTTTTACTTTTTTTTGGGGGGGGTTATATGCTTGATGATGATGACTGATATTTTTTTTTTTCAAATAATTTTTTATTTTTACGAAATACAAACAATGCAGACAGAATTAAAGTACAGAACATTCCTACATAAAAATATGTAAATTAAACTATGAACATGGAAAAAAAAACATTTAGAACTTGATTACAATTGTAGAGTGAAAAGGAAATAAGAGAAATGTGAGCTATTGGAGGCAATGAGATCTGTCTACAAAGCAAAAACTAAAAGTAACTAAAAGCACAAAGCTAACTACTAACAACAAAAAAGACAAACATAATACCATGCTACCTTATATGTATAAAGACATAACCAAGAAACTGTGAACATGAGATGTTGACACCCTAAAGGGTATGATTTGTAGGGAAAGGCAGTATAAAAAAAAACAAAAATAGATAAATACATAAATAAGGAGTTCAAAAGGGAGTGTCAACTAAATTGAGGACATAAGACATTTAGTCACATAAAATTACATCAAATAGGCATTTCCATAAGTTGGTAAAATGCGCTTTCTTCCCACGACCAAGAATTATAAGTTTTTGTGCTGATATATGTTTAATTGCCATCTCTTTGAAACCCTGCCAACATAATTTTGTGCGGTCTAACCAATTGTTAGTGATGTAGAGTTTGATTAGGGAGCAGAGAGTGATTAGAACATGTAAGTGTAATTTAGGCATCTTAAATGGGGGAATATTTAAAATAGCTGTTTGCCAAGAAAGTGTAGAATTGTAATAACCCATTCTTTTTAGTCGCACTTTGAGAGAACACCACAATTTGTAGGAATGATTACAATGCCACATAACATGAAGAAGATCTGCTCTCAAACAAGGGCAGCATGTACAAGCAGAGGAGTTATTAGAATTAAATTTATTGAGTATTACAGGTGTATAGTACGAGTTGTTATTCAACATCAGTTGAGTATATAATAATTTTTTGAAAGGGGCGAGTTCTAAGGTGGTTTTTATGGCTAGTAGTTTTTGATCCTCTGTGATAGGTGAATTTATATTGTCCCAGTAGTTGGAGAAAAGGCAGTTATTATTGTAGAGTAATGGCTTTAATAACTTGTAAGAGGAAGAAATAGTTTTTTTAGGGTTTGAAAGTGTAGAGATAATTTCAGATAATTTATTTATTTCCCTTAAATCAGAAGGAATGCAGAAAATTTGTGAGGATAAAAGTTCTCATAATTGACGTAGAATGACTGTGTATTTATTATTGGCCTTGAGAGTTAGACGTAAATCTGCAATCGATAGAGATTTATGTTTGAGCAGGTCCCAAACTGTAAAGTCCGTGATAAGGGGGAATTTAGAAAGATCAATCATATTATTATTGATTTTGAAATTTGGATTCAGATGTAGTGGTTGTAGAATTAGAAGAGTGTTTTCAAGATTAATGTCTTTAATCATTTTCTGGAACAATCCAATTTTATGCTTCAGTAAGGGGAGTATTTTGGAATTGTGTAGAGAAATTTGTGAGAGAAATGGGATGGCTTTCGGGTTAATTTTATTGGATATAACATGACGATTCCATAACTTCAACCAGGCGGGGACATGAATGTGTGATTTAGTATTCATGGTTGAAATGGACCATAATCTGTTTGAGCAAATGATCAAGTAATACAGATGAAAATTTGGAAGGCCCACCCCTCCCTTCTCTTTGGGGAGAGTAAGTTTAGAGTAAAAAATCCTGACTTTTTTAGGGAACCAAAGAAATTTTGCTATGTTCTTGTTGAATTGGGAGAATAGGTTGTTTGATATTATTATATTTGTAGCATTAAATTGATAGAGAAGTCTTGGTAAAATATTCATTTTCACAATAGCTACTCTAGAAAGAAAAGGTAATTTCAGGAGTTTCCATCTTTGTAGGTCTTGGCATATAGTAGCCCATGATTTTAGTAAATTATTTTGAAGCATAGATGCTTGATTGTGTTCAAAGTTAATGCCAAGATATTTGATACTGTATGAGATATGAAAGGAAGATTCAGGGAAAAAAATGATTTATGAGCATCAGGGTTAATTGGGAGGATATGAGATTTTTTTCTCATTAATTTGGAGGCTAGAAGCGTTAGAAAAGTTATTAATTGCATTAATAATTTTGGGTAAGTCAGAGTTAGGATAATGAAAGTATAGGTTCAAATCATCAGCAAAATCCGATAATGGAACTTGTGTATTCAGTATTCTGGGGATTGTGTGGTGTGTGTTCTGAACAATGTATAAAAAAAAAGGTTCAATAAATATATTAAAAAGGAAAGGAGAGAGCGGACAGCCTTGTCTTGTTCCATTAGTTATCAGAATCGTATTAGATCTCTTTTTATTTATATATAAAGAGGTGTAAGAATTTGTATATAGAATTCGAATCATATCTGAAAAAGTTTTAGGAATATTGAAGTGTGACATGGTGGAGAATAAAAAGTCCCAATTTACTCTGTCAAATGCTTTTGAGGCATCAAGAGTCAAAGCATATAGCGGATTTTTATCTCTTTTAGTAAAGAGTATTAGGGAATCCAAAGTTAAAGTATTGTCCCACGTATGTCTGTTCTTCATGAAACCAGCTTGATCATGCGATATTATATGTGGCATTATCTGTTTGAGTCTGTTAGCCAGAATAGCTCAAATATTTTAATATCTACGTTAATAAGTGAGATTGGTCTGTAACTGTGAGGATCAGTCTTGTCTTGATTGTTTTTTAAAATTAAAATTGTTTTTGAGATATTCCAATGTAGGTCAGTAATTCCTTCTTTTATAATGAAGTTGAATAACTTAAGAAGAATAGGGGCAATTTTTGGACTAAAAGTTTTGAAAAAGTTGGTAGTAAACCCGTCTGGGCCAGGAGATTTGCCTAGTTTGAGATTGCTAATGACATTTAGAATTTCTTGAATATTAAGTGGGGTGGATAGAAGGGACGACTGATCCAAGTTAAGAGAAGGGACAGTAATTGAGTTGAGAAAGGTTTCTATTTGGGGGTTTGAGGAGTTGTGTTTATTCTTACTGTATATATCAGAGTATAGTTTATGAAATAATTGGATTATTTCAGAGTCAGATTTGTAGAGTTTCTCTTTGTACTGGAGAATGGAAATTTTGGCAGGACCATTATTATTTTTAAGTATTCTGGCAAGAGATCTCGAGGGAATCTGCACCCATTCAGAATATGTTGCTATGAGTCTTTGTTCTTGAAGAGAATAATTATGAGAGTGCAAGTCAAGTAATTCTTTGCGTGGAGCTTTAATCAAATCTTCTAAATTTGGGTCAGAGTGTGTTCTCTGTTTTTTTCTAGGGTTGCTAGTGTTAGGACTAAGTCTGATTCTTTTTTTTTATTGATTTTTTTAAAGAATGAGGCTTTACTGATCAGAAAACCTCTTAACTCAGCCTTGCACACAGCCCATTGTATATCTGGTGCAATTTGGGAATTTTCAAGATTAGAATATAGATCAGTAAGAGTACTGTTAATCTTGTTTAGTATCTCTTTGCTATGTAATAGATTATTATTAAGAGACCAGCTAGAATAGGAAGAGGAAGAGTGTGTAAAAATAGTTTTAAAGGATATTCTAACATGATCAGATAAAAATCTAGGTTCGGTGTTGAAGGTGTTGTTAAATTTAGAAAAGAAGTTGGAGACTAGAAAGAAATCAATACGCGACCATGGTTTATGGCAATTGGAGTAGAAAGTGTATAAGTTGTCCTTAGTCAAGATATTGCTAAATGCAATAACGTCCATAAGGTAAAAGTCTGAGATAAGTTCTTCTAAAGCTACGGAGGCTTGAAAATTATATGATAAAGAGTTACTGGTGCGGTCTATGTTAGGGTTGATAACAACATTCCAATCCCCACCAATTATATATAAATAATTTTGGAACAAACTGAGGATATTATAGATTTCTAATATGAAGGTGTGTTGTTGAGAGCAAGGTCCGTAAAGGTTCAAAAAAAGAACTGGTTTGGTTGTGTCTGGAAGAAAAGAAGTAAAATAGCACCACCTACCATTGTTTATCGGCTTTGATTGCATTTATAGTGCCCTGAAATTGTTTCTTAATTATAATGGCTACTCCCTTAGCATTTGTACTATCCCCATCAGCTATAATAGTTCTAATCCATTTCCTGGAGGACACTTTCTCCCAATCCTCTTTTGTCAAGTGGGTTTCCTGTAGGAAGCAAATATTGGCCTAGGATTTAAAAATAAGATGAAGTAGCAGATTTTTCTTTGCAGTGTTTTGTAAACTTTTAACATTCCAGCTATCTATGGCCCAGCTCATGGAATCACACAAACAAATGAAATTAGTGGAGTAATATAAAGTTCAGTAATTGTTAAGGTATCAGAGTGTGATAATACGTGTTGCGAATATATTGCCATGAGATTAAATAGAGTGAAATTTGCATATAACTGCAGCAGAACTGTCTTTACACACATTTTAATCATAACAGCAAAGGCAGCAGAATACTTCTTCCTATTATCCCCAGTATTTGACCATCCATATCCCTTGAGTGAAGAAGTATAAAAACACATAACAATGCAGGAATAGGTAACACAGAACTTCTTCTGTCTGTCCCCGGTGCCTATCCACCCATTCTCCTTAAATGAAGAAGCAAATATGCACACATGCAATAACCATAACAATTCTATACATATGTACAACCTATTACTATTCCAATAAAACATCTATCTAGAGTACTAGCATAACACATCTAGAGCATCCATGTTGCTAAAAATTTAACATCTTGTGATATGGATCCATACTAAATAATAATAGTAAACAATATAGATGAATCCACATGTCAGTTCGTAGGTGTAAGCTCTAAGGAGTCCGAGGCTTGGTAAAAGAAAACAAAAAAAAAAAGAAAAATTTAACAAAGCTGATTTACTATATAAATCTTAATAAATTTCAATACAAAGGTGAAAGTGATTAACAGGTTCCAACACTGTTCATAAAACCTTTGCTAGGAATAGCAAGAGAGAAAACCACTTTTTATCTGAACTATAGACATATAATAGAGTAGCATTACACAAAAACCATCAGCTGACTGAGTTTACCTCATACTGCAGTATCCATAAAGTAATAAACTCTTCAGAATAATTTGACAAGTTGCATATAAGATTATCATTAAACCCTCAAATCAACTATCAGGCTACTTGGCAAATTAGGAACGGTAAAGGAAAAAAAAAAAAAAAAAAAAACATGAGGTATAGAGCATTCCTGAATTATCAAAACATTATACTCTAGGAAAAATTTAAAAAAAAAAAAAACAAAAAAAACTTGCCGGCGCAAACTAATAATGCTATATCTGCAGAATTTACAATAAACTGAAGCAGACACCTGACAAGGATCTGTTATGAAACGGATACATGCTGGCTTGAAATGTCTGACTACTCAATAGTAGTTAAGAAAGAATTACATCAGTGTGAGCTAAATGCCTGGGAGACCTGAGCGACAGCTCTTCAAGCAGTAAAAAAAAAGAAAAACACCAGCAATGACATCAGCAGGGACCAAAAACAAGCTAACAACATAAGCGTTAAACAGGCTGATACAGTTTAAGGGTTTTGCAGATCTGGAGGTGCCCTGTGCACACCTATCTGGCAACCAGTCGCTAAATTGTAAGCAGCGCATGTTAATATGCGTGTTTGTGGTTTGTAGACAGCAGGTTGACACAGCGCAATAAGGACTGAGTAAGAGTTACATAGCAGTTACCCGATTAGAAATGGGAATTTACGGTCTACATTTAAGGATACTTCAGGATCCAGTCACGTAAATCCACAGATGCAGTTCATTGAATTCACATAATAGTTATAGCGAAGACAGTTGCCTGTAGAGCGTTCTCCAAGCACTGTTGGTGACGCCTGGAGGATATTACGTAAACACCTGAGTGTTGCAAGCTATTGGAACCCACTTGTAAACATCAAGTGAAAGATCTGATCCTACCTTCACGGAATCGGCGCTCGAAATTGAAAAAAAACTTTTGGGATATTTTTAATCAGCAGGTAGGAGTAAATATTTATTAGAGAACCATGAGATTTATGCTCTCCACAAAGCGAAGTTTTAATCAGCTTGTACAGTAAAACAGATAGTAGTGTAAGCTATCTGGTAGACACTCGTATATAGTGTAAATCTTCAAGGGACAGGAGACTTGTTAAAAGCCTTGATAAAGGCTGCTTTAGCTTCACTTTGTGAAGTGATTGAGAATTTGACCTCATTGTTATAAAAGATCAAGTTACTAGGATAGCGCATTTGGAAACGGATGTTTCTTTTGATTAGATCAGAGCAGAACGGAGCAAGTTTTTGTCTATTCAACTGAATAGCTAAAGGTAAATCTTGCGAAAAAGAGATTTTATGATTGTTCCACATGAAGGGATTATGTTTTTTTGCAGCAGATAATATTTTTTGTGTGATTTGAAAATTGAGTAGCTTGGTATACACTTGGCGGGGATCTGTGGTATCCTGACGTTTACGGAGAGCACAGTGGGCTCTTTCAATGATAATTTCAGGCTTCTCACCCTCTAATTGTAACAATGCTTCAAAGATCTGTTTTGCAGTAGTAATTAAGCCTTGGCTGTCATACTTCTCTGGGAAACCTCTTATTAAAATATTATTTCTCCGACTTCTCGCCTCTAGATCTGTTAGTTTCGTTTGTAGTTCTGTTATGGCTGTTGATTTATCAGAAAGATCCTCAGTGAGAGTTTGTATTTGAAGTTCATTAGCCTGCGTTTTTTGTTCAAGAGAGTCCACTCTTTCAGCGATCTTAGTGACAGACTTTCCAATGGTTGAGAGTTGTTCCGAGAAATTTTGGATAGCTGAGTGTATGGGTTGCAAGGCCTGTTTTAACTCATCCATGTGGAAGCAGGGATCTTCATTAGTGTTGGAATTGCTTCTGTTAGATTCCACTTGTTGTTTATTGGTTTTCTGTCTTTTGGATAGATTTTCTTTTTCTGGTGAGAAGATTGCTGAAGATTTGGCCTTTGATATCTGTGTCTCCATATTAACAGGATCATTTGAAGGTTTTTGCTGCCTGGCCATGTGGTCTTCGAAGTGCTGGAAATGAGATAAGGCCTTCTGAGTCACTGTGAGTATGAAACTTTGAGCAACAAATATAAAGTTTGCACTTGGTTTTTAATCTTTTTATGATACTGGATAGCTTGAGTTCATGAAAATGTAGATATTTTTCTTGATTCTATGGATGTCCCGGAGCTTTGAGTAGTAGAAATCTTAGAGAGAATACAATGAGATAGGGAGCTCAGTGTAAAAGCAGTTCACTAGACGACCACCATCTTGGAATCGTGACTGATATTTTTAAGATGTACACTAGGGAAGTAAGTATGATTTTCTGTGATGGCAGAAGAATGGTGATAATTACTTGGTAAATTGTTGATGCCACTCCAAGGATAGTGGTAAGGTGTGTGTGTGTGTGTGTGTGTGTGTGTGTGTGTGTGTGTGTGTGTGTGTGAAATGCCCTTGTTAACACATAGTGGTGGGTAGAAATACTCAGGCTTGAACCCTGTACCTTGGATGCAGGTGGCAAGGACCTGAATTCCCTACCCACCACTATTTGTAAATAAATTGCAGATTTTTGCCTCATATTTGTTCTGTTCATCATAAAAATCTGTGGTTTCTATCTTCATATTTCCTTCCAAAGGTTTGTGGTGCACTGCTAGCATTGTTGCCTGACAGCTACAGGTTCTGTGGTTTGATTCTTGGCTGGGGTGCCTTCTGTGTGGAGTCTGCATGTCCTCCCATCCCTTACAAAGATGTGTCTGGAGTGTTTCTCCCTGCTCTGCTGAATTTGGCTTTGTTTTGTTCCAAGTCAGACTAGTTTCCTGGTTAACAAATGTTTAAAAATAATAGGCATTTGAATTTCAGACTTCATATTCTTCAGAAAGTACATGGTAAAACAAAACCTTTTATTCTAGCAATTGTCCCAAGTTTATAACATGGATATTTGAAATTTGCCCATATTTTTGGGACTGTATCCCCCCATTATTGGCCTTGTCCAGGTATTTTGTGCTAAGGTTGAGAGCTATGGTGAGAACTGAATTCACTGAATATGTTTGGCAGCTGTATTCCCACATTATTGGCCTTTTTCATGTGTTTTTTGCTATGAGGTTGACAGCTATGGTGAGAACTGAATTCACTAAATAATAGCCATTTAAGCTTGTCTTCCTCTCTTTCAGCTGATTTGGCATAGTGGTATGTTTCTCTGACTGTTTTGCACAGGGTCCCCTGGGTTCAAGACGTGGCAGTGAAATGTATGGTGGTAACACAGCATTTTATTCTAGCAACTTTCCAACATTATAAAAGCAATGTTTAAAATGTGTCCCTGGTTTTTGGCCTTTTGCCCCCCCCCCAATAAATGTTGGCTTTTTCCAGATATCTTGTGCTGCAAAGTTCAGAGATACAGCTGAGTGTCGAGTAGATTTTACAAGGAGCTGAGAGCTGCAGGGGAACAAACGTTTAGTGCTGCTTATGCTAAGTCTGATTGCATTGTTAATAGCACAACAGGTAGTGTACTTGCTTTTGATGCAGAAGGCTGTGGGTTCTACTCCCACAGTAGGTAGATGCATTACTGATACTGTACTGTGTTGTAAAGGGGGTGGATGCTGCAGTCCTTTTTGGCAAAGATACCTAGTAACTATGAACCTGTTATCAGTTTGCTATCCATTCCCTATTGCGGTATTACTAGCTTATCATTTTTGAAATGCATGCAACATAGGCAATTTATTCTTCAAGGGCAACAGGCACTTTATTTGTAGATGAAACAATGACATATAAAGTTGTTTGCTAGCAGCAACCTCTTTATTAGTTACAGATTTCTTTAATGTGGATTTTACTACTTCAGAGATTGCGCATATTTACTGATACTGGTGGACTATAGAAGGTTGAGTAGAAGTTTTATGATGGAAATGTTCTGAACTGGGCGGTTTTGTCATTGGTGCATGCATTTTGTTTCATTGTTTACTGGAAAAATGTTCAAAGCAATAAATTTAAAATGCCCTCGAACAACTGTACTGTATTGTACAAGGAATATAATGTAATACAGTCAGGAAGGTGTATCAAAGAGCATGTGTATGTTTCAGGTTCTAGGGGCCTATGATTTTGAAAAAAGTCCAGAGTTAATCTTTATCTACCACTGGCAAAATGTATTTTCTTTGAATGTGAGTTTCAATGCTGTTTCAATGCATATGAGTTTCAAGGGCAGAGAAGTTTTAATGCTAAGTCTATTTTCATTGTGAGACTGTATTGCTTTGTTTAACAGATATCTATTAGGGCTTGTGTGTAAAATGCAAAATAAAACTTTCAAATGAAATCTAAATCATCAGAAGTAAAGCAGTATGCACATTACAGTGTTTATGGTAAATGGGGCAAAATAACCAAGGAATGGGACGTTGGAATGGCTGCAGGGGGTGGCTCCATTCGGCCATGATTTTGTGAGGGGGGGAGGGTAGCAAACTTAGACAGCCCTGGTTGAACTATACGTCTCAGTTGTCCATATTTTTGCAGAATGAATAGATATTTGCTTCTTATTTTTGGTTTGTTCCTGATAAAATTTGTGGTTTTCTAGCAAATCATTTAGAAATGAAGTCACTAAATGACAGACATTGAGTTTCAGACGTCATAACCTTCAGAAAAATGTATGCTAATGCAAGACCTGTTATTCTATCAACTGTCTTAAGTTTATACAAGAGCAATTTTAGTAGAGATTGTATGTTCCCCCAATATATTTGGTCTTGTCCAGATTTCCTGCATTAAGAGGTTGAGAGGTATGTGCAAATCGCTTTGTTGAATTAGGAATATCCAAACCTCTCAATTGTCTCCAATTTTGACTCAAAATGTTACTCTCCCCTAATAACCCTTCCTCAAAATGGCAATTTTGGAAGAAAATGTGGAGGGTTTACAATTATATATAACTGTAATGATCAGAGTTATAGATTTTTCAGAAATGCATGTAGATGCTCTTATTTTGTTAGCTGCTCAAGTTAATAGTGTTAATATTAAAAAGGTGTCCCTTTTTTGACAGGTTCCCAGCTGTATTGTGTGGCAACTTTATATTTTTGCATCACATTTTTGGTCTGTTTTTTATAAAATTGTCATTTTCTGGCAAATTAGTGGCAAGTCATTAAAGACTGAAGTTAGAAAATAATGGCAGACATTTGAGTTTCAGATTTTATACCCTTCAGAAAATTCGTACTAATGCAAGATCTATTACTGTTCGACTATCTAAGTTAATAAGAGCAATATTTAAAAATTGTCCTTATTTTTGGGCCTGTGTCCCACTTCTAGTTCTATGTATGACTTTGTCCAGATTTCTTGCTCTGAAGTTGAAAGGTATGAGTGTCAGAGCCATCACTGTCAGCCAGATTAATTTCAAATTATGACATACTTTTTGCACCCCACTCCCCATTGTAGTGGCTCTGGATGTGTCTAAGGAGGGCAAGGAGCAGTAATGCAGTGTAAGTGTGCAGAGTATTCCCCCATCCAAGGTAGACCACAAGTACAACCGTGGCTTTTCATCTGTCCTTGATTTTGCAGAATGTTCTGGTTTTCTGTCAGATTTTTATACTGTTGATTTATGCTTCTTATTATTCAGGAAATGCATGCTGTCACAGTGCCCTGTTGCTCTGTTTAAGTAGCAATGATTTAATGAGCATCAGGTAAGCTTGTCGGAGATTGTAAGATGCAGGTAAGCTTTAATAAGCATACTGTAAAAGAATTACCAGCATTGAAAGCCTTTTCATTGTTGCCATGCAGAGAATATTTACATAACTAGATAATGTATAAGCCTTGGGTATTGAAATGCATATGACAGTATTTGTAATAAAAGGACAGGATTACAGTATTTTCAGAAGCTCATTACATTTATTGGAGACTTGCAGTCTTCTTTTGTTGGAGACTTGCAGTCATCTTTGCAGGCTTACCCGTAAAATAAACAGAATGCTAATCTATCATGTGTGGTCCATAACCTGTGCAGGAATCCTTTAAGCAATTTATCTTGAGCTTGTTTCTTGTTTGCTGTTCATTTTTTACTTTGATCATGTATTCCCCATGAAACAAGTAGATAATTGTGTCAGGCAGCAGGTCTTTTTTGGATAAGAAACATTTTTACAAGTGGGGGTATCACATAGATTGCTACTTTCAGCATGTTACTTGGGAACTTTATAAAGCTGAATATAAATTATAATTAGAACTGCAGTGCAAGGAGTAGTGGTTTGAGTTGAGTGCTGCTTGTTTTTTATACTTGAAGTAATTTATTTTTTCATGCCTCACAACTTGTTTCCATCTGGATATTATGTAAGTTGTCATGTAGCCAATGCATTGAAATATTTATTTCTTCTACAATTCATTTTCTCTTGACTGGACTCTCGTAATGACTGTTTGGCACCAAGGGCAGTGTATTTAATTAAAGTTCCAGTTGTTATGGTTTTGAGCTTAGCTCCACCCCCTTTCTAGTTGGCCACATCCCTTCCCATTGGCCCCACCCATTCAGCTGTCTCCTGCAGCCCTCCTTTAATTTGAAGTGACTAGCTGCCACTATTCCTCTGTACTTTAAGTGCTAGCCACAGAGTTTGAGAAATCATTTTTGCTCAACATCTGAGAGACTTGCTTGGGTACACACATCTGCATTAGAGGCTGAAGTTAACTAAAACATGCAGTAGTGGATTTTAGTCTTCTGTTAAGTACAAAGTTGCAGTTTTAAAAGTACTGTATTTTCATTTGTTCTGTTTCATAATTGTGTGTTTCATTGAACAGTGTGCTGTGTGTGTGTCTGCTATTAGATGGGCTGGTGTTATCACTTCTTTGCAATCTAATATTTAATAGCCTAGAGGGATTCCTCTGTACTTTAATTGCTAGCCACAAAGTTTGAGAAATCATTTTATGCTCAACATCTAATAGACTTACTTGGCTACAAACATCTGCATTAGAAGCTGAAGTTAAGTAAAACTTGCATTAATGTATTTTAGTCTTCTGTTAATTACAGACTTGCAGTTTTAAAAGTACCGTATTTTAATTGTTTCTGTTTCCTATTTGTGTGTTTCATTGAACAGTGTGCTGTGTGTGTGTCTGTTATAAGAGGGGCTCGTGTTATCACTTCCTTGTTATCTGATATTTCATAGCCTAGAGGAATTCTTTTGTACTTTAAGTGCTTGCCACAAAGTGTGAAAAATTATTTTATTCTCAATATCTGAGAGACTTGCTTGGCTGCAAACATCTGCATTAGAAGCTGAAGTTAAGTAAAACATGCAGTAGTGTATTTTAGTCTTCTGTTAAGTACAAACGTTCAGTTTTAAAATTACTGTATTTTCATTTTTTTCTGTTTCCTTATTGTGTATTTCATTGAACATTGTGCTGTGTGTGTGTCTCCTATAAGAGGGGTTGGTGTTATCACTTCTTTGTTGTTTGATATTTATTAGCCTCGAGGGATTCCTCTGTACATTAAGTGCTAGCCCAAAGTTTGAGAAATCATTTTATGCTCAGCATCTGAAAGATTTGCTTGGCTACAAACATCTGCATTTGTAGCTGAAGTTAAGTAAAACTTGCAGTAGTGTATTTTAGTCTTCTGTTAAGTACAAACTTGCAGTTTTAAAAGTACTGTATTTTCATTTTTTCTGTTTTGTAATTGTGTCTTTCATTGACTAGTGTGTTGTGTGTGTGTCTGCTATAAGAGGGGGTGGTGTTATCACTTTTTTTTATCTGATATTTAGTAGCATAGAGGGATTCCTCTGTACTTTAAGTGCTAGCCACAAAGTCTGAAAAATCATTTTTGCTCAGCATCTGAGAGACTTGCTTGGCTAGAAATCTGTGCATTAGTAGCGGAAGTTAAGTAAAACTTGCATTAGTTTTTTTTGTGTTCTGTTAAGTACAAACTTTCAGTTTTAAAAGTACTGTTTTTTCATTTTTTCCTGTTTCTTAATTGTGTGTTTCATTGACCAATGTGCTGTGTGTGTGTCTGCTATAACAGGCGGTGGTGTTATCACTTCTTTGATATCTGATATTTAATAGCCTAGTTGGATTCCTCTGTATTTTAAGTGCTAGCCACAACATTTGAGAAATTATTTTATGTTCAACATCTGAGAGACTTGCTTGGCTACAAACATCTTCATAAGAAGCTGAAGTTAAGCAATGCTTGCAGTAGTGTATTTTAGTCTTCTGTTAAGTAAAAACTTACAGTTTCAAAAGTACTGTTTTTTCATTTTTTTCTGTTTCATAATTGTGTTTTTCATTGAACAGTCTGGTGTGTATGTCTGCTGTAAGAGGGGTTGTGTTATCACTTCTTTGTTATCTGATATTTAATAGCCTTGAGGGATTCCTCTGTACTTTAAGTGCTAGCCACAATGTTGAGAAATCATTTTATGCTCAACATCTGAGAGATATGATTGGCTGCAAACATCTGCATAAGAAGCTAAAGTTAAGCAACACTTGCAGTAGTGTATTTTAGTCTTCTGTTAAGTAAAAACTTACAATTTTAAAAGTACTGTATTTTCATTTTTTTCTGTTTCATAATTGTGTTTTTCATTGAACAGTCTGGTGTGTATGTCTGCTGTAAGAGGGGTTGTGTTATCACTTCTTTGTTATCTGATATTTAATAGCCTTGAGGGATTCCTCTGTACTTTAAGTGCTAGCCACAACATTTGAGAAATCATTTTATGCTCAACATCTGAGAGACTTGCTTGGCTACAAACATCTGCATTAGAAACTGAAGTTAAGTAAAACTTGCAGTAGTGTATTTTAGTCTTCTGTTAAGTACAGACTTGCAGTTTTAAAAGTACTGTATTTTCATTTTTTCTGTTTCCTAATTGTGTGTTTCATTGAACAGTGTGCTGTGTGTGTGTCTGCTATAAGAGGGGTGGTGTTATCACTTCTTTGTTATCTGATATTTAATAGCCTAGAGGGATTCCTCTGCACTTTAAGTACTAGCCACAATGTTTGAGAAATCATTTTATGCTCAACATCTGAGAGACATGTTTGGCTACAAACATCTGCATTAGAAGCTAAAGTTAAGTAAAACTTGCAGTAGTGTATTCTAGTCTTCTGTTAAGTAACAACTTGCAATTTTAAAAGTACTGTATTTTCTTTTTTTCTGTTTTATAATTGTGTGTTTTATTGAACAGTGTGCTGTGTCTGTCTGCTATAAGAGGGGTGGTGTTATCACTTCTTTGTTATCTGATATTTAATAGCCTTGAGGGATTCCTCTGTACTTTAAGTGCTAGCCACAGAGACTGAGATATAATTTTATGCTCAACATCTGAGAGACATGTTTGGCTACAAACATCTGCATTAGAAGCTGAAGTTAAGTAAAACTTGCAGTAGTGTATTTTAGTCTTCTGTTAAGTAACAACTTGCAGTTTTAAAAGTACTGTATTTTCTTTTTTTTCTGTTTTATAATTAGGTGTTTTATTGAACAGTGAGCTGTGTGTGTCTGTTATAAAAGGGATGGTGTTATCACTTCTTTGCTATCTGATATTTAATTGCCTAGAGGGATTCCTCTGTACTTTAATTGCTAGCCACAAAGTTTGAGAAATCATTTTATGCTCAACATCTGAGAGACTTGCTTGGCTACAAACATCTGCATTAGAAGCTGAAGTTAAGTAAACCTTGCAGTAATGTATTTTAGTCTTCTGTTAAGTACAGGTTTGCAGTTTTAAAAGTACTGTATTTTAATTTTTTCTGTTTCCTAATTGTGTTTCATTGAACAGTGTGCTGTGTGTGTCTGCTATAAGAGGGGCTGGTGTTATCACTTCTTTGTTAACTGATATTTAACAGCCTAGAGGGATTCCTCTGTACTTTAAGTGCTAGCCTCAAAGTGTGAAAAATAATTTTATTCTCAACATCTGAGAGACTTGCTTGGCTACAAACATCTGCATTAGAAGCTGAAGTTAAGTAAAACTTGCAGCAGTCTATTTTAGTCTTCTGTTAAGTACAAATTTGCAGTTTTAAAAGTACTTTATTTTCATTTATTCTGTTTTGTAATTGTGTGTTTCATTGAACAGTGTTCTGTGTGTGTGTCTGCTATAAGAGGGGGTGGTGTTATCACTTCTTTGTTACCTGATATTTAATAGCCTTGAGGGATTCCTCTGTACATTAAGTGCTAGCCACAAAGATTGAGATATCATTTTATGTTCAACATCTCAGAGACATGCTTGGCTACAAACATCTGCATTAGAAACTGAAGTTAAGAAAAACTTGCAGTAGTGTATTTTAGTCTTCTTTTAAGAACAGACTTGCAGTTTTAAAAGTACTGTATTTTCATTTTTTTCTGTTTCCTAATTGTGTGTTTCATTGAACAGTGTGCTGTGTGTGAGTCTGCCATAAGAGGGGGTGGTGTTATCACTTCTTCTGATATTTAATAGCCTAGAGGGATTCCTCTGTACTTTAAGTGCTAGCCACAAAGTTTGAGAAATCATTTTATGCTCAACGTCTGAGAGAATTGTTTGGCTACAAACATCTGCATTAGAAGCTGAAGTTAAGTAAAACTTGCAGTAGTGTATTTTAGTCTTCTGTTAACTAAAAACTTGCAGTTCTAAAAGTATTGCATTTTCATTTTTTCTGTTTATAATTGTGTTTTATTGAACAGTGTGCTGTGTGTGTGTGTGTCTGCTATAAGAGGGGCTGGTGTTATCACTTCTTTGTTATCTGATATTTAATAGCCTAGATGGATTCCTCTGTACTTTAAGTGCTAGCCACAAAGTTTGAGAAATCATTTTATGCTCAACATCTGAGAGACTTGCTTGGCTACAAACATCTGCATTAGAAGCTGAAGTTAAGTAAAACTTGCAGTAGTGTATTTTAGTCTTCTGTTAAATACAAACTTGCAGTTTTAAAAGTACTGTATTTTCATTTTTCTGTTTCCTAATTGTGTGTTTCATTGAACAGTGTGCTGTGTGTGTGTCTGCTATAAGAGGGGTGGTGTTATCACTTCTTTGTTATCTGATATTTAATAGCCTAGAGGGATTCCTCTGTACTTTAAGTGCTAGCCACAAAGTTTGAGAAATCATTTTATGCTCAACGTCTGAGAGACTTGTTTGGCTACAAACATCTGCATTAGAAGCTGAAGTTAAGTAAAACTTGCAGTAGTGTATTTTAGTCTTCTGTTAAGTACAAACTTGCAGTTCTAAAAGTATTGCATTTTCATTTTTTCTGTTTTATAATTGTGTGTTTTATTGAACAGTGTGCTGTGTCTGTCTGCTATAAGAGGGGAGGTGTTATCACTTCTTTGTTATCTGATATTTAATAACCTAGCGGATTCCTCTGTACTTTAAGTGCTTGCCACACAGTTTGAGAAATCATTTTATGCTCAACATCTGAGAGACTTGCTTGACTACACTCATCTGCATTAGAAGCTGAAGTTAAGTAAAACTTGCAGTAGTGTATTTTACTCTTCTGTTAAGTACAAACTTGCAGTTTTAAAAGTACTGTATTTTCATTTTTTCTGTTTCATAATTGTGTTTCATTGAACAGTGTGCTGTGTGTCTGTCTGCTATAAGAGGGGCTGGTGTTATCACTTCTTTGCTATCTGATATTTGATCGCCTAGAGGGATTCCTCTGTACTTTAATTGCTAACCACAAAGTTTGAGAAATCATTTTATGCTCAACATCTGAAAGACTTGCTTGGCTACAAACATCTGCATTAGAAGCTGAAGTTAAGTAAAACTTGCATTAATGTATTTTAGTCTTCTGTTAAGTACAGACTTGCAGTTTTAAAAGTACTGTATTTTAACTTTTTCTGTTTCCTAATTGTGTGTTTCATTGAACAGTGTGCTGTGTGTGTGTCTGCTATAAGAGGGGTGGTGTTATCACTTCTTTGTTATCTGATATTTAATAGCCTAGAGGGATTCCTCTGTACTTTAAGTGCTAGCCACAAAGTTTGAGAAATCATTTTATGCTCAACATCTGAGAGACTTGCTTGGCTACAAACATCTGCATTAGAAGCTGAAGTTAAGTAAAACTTGCAGTAGTGTATTTTAGTCTTCTGTTAAGTACAAACTTGCAGTTTTAAAAGTACTGTATTTTCATTTTTTCTGTTTCCTAATTGTGTGTTTCATTGAACAGTGTGCTGTGTGTGTGTCTGCTATAAGAGGGGTGGTGTTATCACTTCTTTGTTATCTGATATTTAATAGCCTAGAGGGATTCCTCTGTACTTTAAGTGCTAGCCACAAAGTTTGAGAAATCATTTTATGCTCAACATCTGAGAGACTTGCTTGGCTACAAACATCTGCATTAGAAGCTGAAGTTAAGTAAAACTTGCAGTAGTGTATTTTAGTCTTCTGTTAAGTACAAACTTGCAGTTTTAAAAGTACTGTATTTTCATTTTTTCTGTTTCCTAATTGTGTGTTTCATTGAACAGTGTGCTGTGTGTGTCTGCTATAAGAGGGGGTGGTGTTATCACTTCTTTGTTATCTGATATTTAATAGCCTAGAGGGATTCCTCTGTACTTTAAGTGCTAGCCACAAAGTTTGAGAAATCATTTTATGCTCAACATCTGAAAGACTTGCTTGGCTACAAACATCTGCATTAGAAGCTGAAGTTAAGTAAAACTTGCATTAATGTATTTTAGTCTTCTGTTAAGTACAGACTTGCATTTTTAAAAGTACTGTATTTTAACTTTTTCTGTTTCCTAATTGTGTGTTTCATTGAACAGTGTGCTGTGTGTGTGTCTGCAATAAGAGGGGCTGGTGTTATCACTTCTTTGTTATATGATATTTAATAGCCTAGATGGATTCCTCTGTACTTTAAGTGCTAGCCACAAAGTGTGAAAATACTTTTATTCTCAACATCTGAGAGACTTGTTTGGCTACAAACATCTGCATTAGAAGCTGAAGTTAAGTAAAACTTGCAGCAGTGTATTTTAGTCTTCTGTAAGTACAAATTTGCAGTTTTAAAAGTACTTTATTTTCATTTTTTCTGTTTTGTAATTGTGTGTTTCATTGAACAGTGTGCTGTGTGTGTCTGCTATAAGAGGGGATGGTGTTATCACTTCTTTGTTATCTGATATTTAATAGCCTAGCTGGATTCCTCTGTACTTTAAGTGCTAGCCACAAAGTTTGAGATATCATTTTATGCTCAACATCTGAGAGACTTGCTTGGCTACAAACATCTGCATTAGAAGCTGAAGTTAAGTAAAACTTGCAGTAGTGTATTTTAGTCTTCTGTTAAGTACAAACTTGCAGTTTTAAAAGTACTGTATTTTCATTTTTTCTGTTTCATAATTGTGTGTTTCATTGAACAGTGTGCTGTGTGTGTGTCTGCTATAAGAGGGGTGGTGTTATCACTTCTTTGTTATCTGATATTTAATAGCCTAGAGGGATTCCTCTGTACTTTAAGTGCTAGCCACAAAGTTTGAGAAATCATTTTATGCTCAACATCTGAGAGACTTGCTTGGCTACAAACATCTGCATTAGAAGCTGAAGTTAAGTAAAACTTGCAGTAGTGTATTTTAGTCTTCTGTTAAGTACAAACTTGCAGTTTTAAAAGTACTGTATTTTCATTTTTTCTGTTTCCTAATTGTGTGTTTCATTGAACAGTGTGCTGTGTGTGTCTGCTATAAGAGAGGATGGTGTTATCACTTCTTTGTTATCTGATATTTAATAGCCTAGAGGGATTCCTCTGTACTTTAAGTGCTAGCCACAAAGTTTGAGAAATCATTTTATGCTCAACATCTGAGAGACTTGCTTGGCTACAAACATCTGCATTAGAAGCTGAAGTTAAGTAAAACTTGCAGTAGTGTATTTTAGTCTTCTGTTAAGTACAAACTTGCAGTTTTAAAAGTACTGTATTTTCATTTTTCTGTTTCCTAATTGTGTGTTTCATTGAACAGTGTGCTGTGTGTGTGTCTGCTATAAGAGGGGTGGTGTTATCACTTCTTTGTTATCTGATATTTAATAGCCTAGAGGGATTCCTCTGTACTTTAAGTGCTAGCCACAAAGTTTGAGAAATCATTTTATGCTCAACATCTGAGAGACTTGCTTGGCTACAAACATCTGCATTAGAAGCTGAAGTTAAGTAAAACTTGCAGAAGTGTATTTTAGTCTTCTGTTAAGTACAAACTTGCAGTTTTAAAAGTACTGTATTTTCATTTTTTCTGTTTCCTAATTGTGTGTTTCATTGAACAGTGTACTGTGTGTGTCTGCTATAAGAGGGGAGTGAGTTATCACATCTCTATTATCTGATATTTAATAGGCTACAGAGATTCCTCTGTACTTTAAGTGCTAGCCACAAAGTTTGAGAAATCATTTTATGCTCAACATCTGAGAGACTTGCTTGGCTACAAACATCTGCATTAGAAGCTGAAGTTAAGTAAAACTTGCAGTAGTGTATTTTAGTCTTCTGTTAAGTACAAACTTGCAGTTTTAAAAGTACTGTATTTTCATTTTTCTGTTTCCTAATTGTGTGTTTCATTGAACAGTGTGCTGTGTGTGTGTCTGCTATAAGAGGGTGGTGTTATCACTTCTTTGTTATCTGATATTTAATAGCCTTGAGGATTCCTCTGTACTTTAAGTGCTAGCCACAAAGTTTGAGAAATCATTTTATGCTCAACATCTGAGAGACTTGCTTGGCTACAAACATCTGCATTAGAAGCTGAAGTTAAGTAAAACTTGCAGTAGTGTATTTTAGTCTTCTGTTAAGTACAGACTTGCAGTTTTAAAAGTACTGTATTTTCACTGTTCTGTTACCTAATTGTATGTTTCATTGAACAGTGTGCTGTGTGTGTCTGCTATAAGAGGGGTTGGTGTTATCACTTCTTTGTTATCTGATATTTAATAGCCTAGAGGGATTCCTCTGTACTTTAAGTGCTAGCCACAAAGTTTGAGAAATCATTTTATGCTCAACATCTGAGAGACTTGCTTGGCTACAAACATCTGCATTAGAAGCTGAAGTTAAGTAAAACTTGCAGTAGTGTATTTTAGTCTTCTGTTAAGTACAAACTTGCAGTTTTAAAAGTACTGTATTTTCATTTTTTCTGTTTCCTAATTGTGTGTTTCATTGAACAGTGTGCTGTGTGTGTCTGCTATAAGAGGTGGTGGTGTTACACTTCTTTGTTATCTGATATTTAATAGCCTAGAGGGATTCCTCTGTACTTTAAGTGCTAGCCACAAAGTTTGAGAAATCATTTTATGCTCAACATCTGAGAGACTTGCTTGGCTACAAACATCTGCATTAGAAGCTGAAGTTAAGTAAAACTTGCAGTAGTGTATTTTAGTCTTCTGTTAAGTACAAACTTGCAGTTTTAAAAGTATTGTATTTTCATTTTTTCTGTTTTATAATTGTGTGTTTTATTGAACAGTGTGCTGTGTGTGTCTGCTATAAGAGGGGGTGGTGTTATCACTTCTTTGTTATCTGATATTTAATAGCCTAGAGGGATTCCTCTGTACTTTAAGTGCTAGCCACAAAGTTTGAGAAATCATTTTATGCTCAACATCTGAGAGACTTGCTTGGCTACAAACATCTGCATTAGAAGCTGAAGTTAAGTAAAACTTGCAGTAGTGTATTTTAGTCTTCTGTTAAGTACAAACTTGCAGTTTTAAAAGTACTGTATTTTCATTTTTCTGTTTCCTAATTGTGTGTTTCATTGAACAGTGTGCTGTGTGTGTGTCTGCTATAAGAGGGGTGGTGTTATCACTTCTTTGTTATCTGATATTTAATAGCCTAGAGGGATTCCTCTGTACTTTAAGTGCTAGCCACAAAGTTTGAGAAATCATTTTATGCTCAACATCTGAGAGACTTGCTTGGCTACAAACATCTGCATTAGAAGCTGAAGTTAAGTAAAACTTGCAGTAGTGTATTTTAGTCTTCTGTTAAGTACAAACTTGCAGTTTTAAAAGTACTGTATTTTCATTTTTCTGTTTCCTAATTGTGTGTTTCATTGAACAGTGTGCTGTGTGTGTGTCTGCTATAAGAGGGGTGGTGTTATCACTTCTTTGTTATCTGATATTTAATAGCCTAGAGGGATTCCTCTGTACTTTAAGTGCTAGCCACAAAGTTTGAGAAATCATTTTATGCTCAACATCTGAGAGACTTGCTTGGCTACAAACATCTGCATTAGAAGCTGAAGTTAAGTAAAACTTGCAGTAGTGTATTTTAGTCTTCTGTTAAGTACAGACTTGCAGTTTTAAAAGTACTGTATTTTCATTTTTCTGTTTCCTAATTGTGTGTTTCATTGAACAGTGTGCTGTGTGTGTGTCTGCTATAAGAGGGGTGGTGTTATCACTTCTTTGTTATCTGATATTTAATAGCCTAGAGGGATTCCTCTGTACTTTAAGTGCTAGCCACAAAGTTTGAGAAATCATTTTATGCTCAACATCTGAGAGACTTGCTTGGCTACAAACATCTGCATTAGAAGCTGAAGTTAAGTAAAACTTGCAGTAGTGTATTTTAGTCTTCTGTTAAGTACAAACTTGCAGTTTTAAAAGTACTGTATTTTCATTTTTTCTGTTTCCTAATTGTGTGTTTCATTGAACAGTGTGCTGTGTGTGTGTCTGCTATAAGAGGGTGGTGTTATCACTTCTTTGTTATCTGATATTTAATAGCCTAGAGGGATTCCTCTGTACTTTAAGTACTAGCCACAAAGTTTGAGAAATCATTTTATGCTCAACATCTGAGAGACTTGCTTGGCTACAAACATCTGCATTAGAAGCTGAAGTTAAGTAAAACTTGCAGTAGTGTATTTTAGTCTTCTGTTAAGTACAAACTTGCAGTTTTAAAAGTACTGTATTTTCATTTTTCTGTTTTATAATTGTGTGTTTCATTGAACAGTGTGCTGTGTGTGTGTCTGCTATAAGAGGGGTGGTGTTATCACTTCTTTGTTATCTGATATTTAATAGCCTAGAAGGATTCCTCTGTACTTTAAGTGCTAGCCACAAAGTTTGAGAAATCATTTTATGCTCAACATCTGAGAGATTTTGGGTCAAAACCTTGGCTGGTTGTCTTGGTGTGTTTTTATCTTTTTTAAAAATTTTGATTTTAAAAGTAGATTTTTTTTTTTTTAAAAATTGGTTTTTAAAAATTTTCTTTTGTCCTTAAGAGGGGGGTTTTACATTTCTTTGACTGTTTTTTTAATCCCTGGGGGTTTTTCTTTAAGTCCCCCAAAAAGTTTAAAATCATTTTATTTTCCTTAAATTGTTGGGTAAAACATTGCTTGGCGGGTTAAAAAAATTGATATTTTTTATCTTTTTAATACAAAGAGTTTTAAAAGTCTGTTTTTTTTGTTTCAATTTTTTTTTCATTGAAATTGCGGGTTTTCTGCTTAAAGGGGGGTTATATTTTTGTTTTGTATTTTCCAAAGGGGGAAACTTGATTTAAGGTCCCCAAATTTTAAAATTTTTTGTAAAATTTTTTGAACTTGCTTGGTCCTCTGCTTTAAAAGCTGGTTAAAAACTTATGGGTTATTTTTTTCTTTAAGAAAAAAACCATTTTTAAAATATTATTTTCTTTTTCTGTTTTTAATTTTTTATTGAACAGGTTTTTTCTGCTTGGGGGGTTTACCTTTTTGTTACTAAATTTTAAAAGGGGTTTTTTTTTTTTGGGGAAAAATTTTTCCCCTTTTTAAAAATTTTTTTTTAAAATTTTAAAAAATTTTTTTTTTTTCCGAAAAAATTTTTTTTTTTTTTTCCCCCTTTTTTAAAAAAAGGTGTTTACTTTTTTATTTTTTTTAATTTTAAATTTTTTTTTTGTTTAAAATTTTTATTAACATCTGGGTTCTTGGTAAAACACTCTTAAACTGAATTAAGTAAACCTTGTTTTAAGTGTA
>NC_056726.1:510393463-510400596 GCF_019279795.1 Protopterus annectens | reverse complement strand
CCTCTTATAGCAGACACACAGAGACCACACTGTTCAATGAAACACACAATTAGGAAACAGAAAAAATGAAAATGCAGTACTTTTAAAACTGCAAGTTTGTACTAAACAAAAGACTAAAATTAAAATACAGTACTGCAAGTTTTACTTAACTTCAGATTCTAATGCAGATGTTTATAGCCAAGCAAGTCTCTCAGATGTTGAGCATAAAATGATTTCTCAAACTTTGTGGCTTGCACTTCAAGTACAGAGGAATCCCTATAGGCTATTAAATATCAGATAACAAAGAAGTGATAACACAACCCCCTGTTATAGCAGACATACACACAGCACATTGTTCAATGAAGCACACAAATTAGGAAACAGAAAAAATGAAAATACAGTACTTTTAAAACTGTAAGTTTGAGCTTAACAAAAGACTAAAATACACTACCACAAGTTTTACTTAACTTCAGCTTATAATTCAGATGATTCTGGCCAAGCAAGTCTCTCAGATGTTGAGTGTAAAATGATTTCTCAAACTTTGTGGATAGCACTTAAAGTACAGAGGTTCCCTAATGGCTATTAAATATCAGATAACAAAGAAGTAATAACAACACCCCCTCTTATAGCAGACACACACACACAGCACACTGTTCAATTAAACACACAATTATTAAACAGAAAAATGAAAATACAGTACTTTTAAAACTGTAAGTTTCTACTTAACAGAAGACTAAAATACACTACTGCAAGTTTTACTTAACTTCAGCTTCTAAAGCAGATGTTTGTAGCCAAGCAAATCTCTCAGATGTTGAGCTGAAAATGATTTCTCAAACTTTGTGGCTAACACTTAAAGTACAGAGGAATCCCTCTAGGCTATTAAATATCAGATAAAGAAGTGATAACACCACCCCGCTTATAGCAGACACACACACAGCACACTGTTCAATTAAACACAGAATTACGAAACTGAAAAAATGAAAATACAGTACTTTTAAAACTGCAAGTTTGTACTTAACAGAAGACTAAAACAGACTACTGCAAGTTTTACTTAACTTCAGCTTCATATGCAGATGTGTGTAGCTAAGCAAGTCTGTCAGATGTTGAGCATAAAATGATTTCTTAAACATTGTGGCTAGTACTTAATGAACTAAGGATTCCCTCTAGGCTATTAAATATCACATAACAAAGAAGTGATAACACCAACCCCTCTTATAGCAGACACACAGAGAACACTGTTCAATGAAACAGAATTAGGAAGCAGAAATAAATGAAAATACAGTACATTTAAAACTGCAATTTTGTACTTAACAGAAGACTTAAATTCACTACTGCAAATTTTAGTTAACTTCAGCTTCTTATGCAGATATGTGAAGCCAAGCAAGTCGCTCAGATGTTGAGCATAAAATGATTTCTCAAACTTTGTGGCTAGCACTGAAAGTACAGTTGAATCTCTTCAGGCTATTTAATATCAGATAACAAAGAAATGATAACACCACCCCCTCTTATAGCAGACACACACACAGCACACTGTTCAATGAAACCCAGAAATAAGAAACAGAAAAAATGAAAATACAGTGCTTTTAAAACTGCAAGTTTGAACATATCAGAAAACTAAAACACACTACTGCAAGTTTTACTTAACTTCAGCTTCTAAAGCAGATGTTTGTAGCCAAGCAAGTCTCTCAGATGTTGAGCATAAAATTATTTCTCAAACTTTGTGGCTAGTACTTAAAGTACAGAGCAATCCATCTAGGCTATTACATTTCAGATAACAAATAAGTGATAACACCACCCCTCTTACTGCAGACACACGCACACAGCTCACTGTTCAAGGAAACACACAATTAGGAAACAGAAAAAATGAAAATATAATACTTTTAAAACTGCAAGTTTGTGCTTACCAGAAGACTAAAATACAGTACCGCAAGCTTTACTTAACTTAAGCTTCTAATGCAGATGTTTGTAGCCAAGCATGTCTCTCAGATGTTGAGCACAAAGTGATTTTTTTAAAATTTGTCGCTAGCACTTAAAGTACAAAAGAATCCCTCTAGGCTATTAAATATCAGATAACTGATAACACCACCCCTCTTATAGTAGACACACACACAGCACATTGTTCAATGAAACACACCATTAGGAAACAGAAAAAAATGAAACTACAGTTCTTTTAACACTGTAAGTTTGTAAGTAACAGAAGACTAAAAAACACTACTGCAACTTTTACTTAACTTCAGCTTCTAAAGCAGATGTTTCTAGCCAAGCACGTCTCTGAGATGTTGAGCATAAAATGATTTCTCAAACTTTGTGGCTTGCACTTAAATGCAGATGAATCCCTATGGGCTATTAAATATCAGATAAAGAAATGATAACACCACCTCTTCATATAGCAGACACACACACAGCACACTGTTCAAAGAAACACACATTTAGGAAACAGAAAAAATTAAAATACAGTACTTTTAAAACTACACGTTTGTAGTTAACAGAATACTAAAATACACTATAGCAAGTTTTACTTAACTACAGCTTCTAATACAGATGTTTGTAGCCAAGCAAGTCTCCAAGATGTTGAGCATAAAATGATTTCTCAAACATTGTGGCTAGCACTTAAAGTAAGAGGAATCCTTCAAGGCTATTAAATATCAGATAACAAAGAAGTGATAACACCAACCCCTCTTATAGCAGACACACACAGCACACTGCAGAATGAAACACACATTTAGGAAACAGAATAAATTAAAATACAGTACTTTTAAAACTGCAAGTTTGTACTTAACAGAAGACTAAAATACACTACTGCATGTTTTACTTAACTTCAGCTTCTAATACAGGTGATTGAAGCCAAAAAAGCCTCTCAGACGTTGAGCATAAAATGATTTCTCAAACTTTGCGGCTAGTGCTTAATGTACAGAGGAATCCCTCTAGGTTATTAAATATCAGATAACAAAGAAGTGATAACACCACTCCCTCATATAGTAGACAAACACGCAACATATTGTTCAATGAAACACATAATTAGGAAACAGAAAAAAATGAAAATACAGTACTTTTAAAACTGCAAGTTTGTACTTAACAGAAGACTAAAATACACTACTGCAAGTTTTACTTAACTTCACCTTCTAGTGCACACGTTTGTAGCCAAGCAAATCTCTTTGATGCTGAGCATAAAATAATTTCTCAAACTTTGCGGCTAGCACTTAAAGTAGAGAGGAATCCCTTTAGGCTATTAAATATCAGATAACAAATAAGTGATAACACCACCCCCTCAATTAGGAAAAACAGAAAAAAATGAAACTACCGTACTTTTAAAACTGCAAGTTTGTAAGTAACAGAACACTAAAGTACACTACTGCAATTTTTACTTAACTTCAGCTTCTAAAGCAGATGTTTCTAGCTAAGCAAGTCTCTGAGATGTTGAGCATAAAATGATTTCTCAAACTTTATGGCTAGCACTTAAAGTACAGAGGAATCCCTCAAGGCTATTAAATATCAGATAAGAAAGAAGTGATAACACCACACCCTCTTATAGCAGACACACACACAGCACACTGTTCAATGAAACACACAATTACGAAACAGAAAAAATGAAAATACAGTACTTTTAAAGCTGTAAGTTTGCACTTAACAGAACACTAAAATACTGCAAGTTTGTAAGTAACAGAACACTAAAGTACACTACTGCAATTTTTACTTAACTTCAGCTTATAATTCAGATGATTCTGGCCAAGCAAGTCTCTCAGATGTTGAGCGTAAAATGATTTCTAAAACTTTGTGGATAGCTCTTAAAGTACAGAGGATTCCCTAATGGCTATTAAATATCAGATAACAAAAAAGTAATAACAACACCCCCTCTTATAGCAGACACACACACACAGCACACACACTGCAATTTTGTACTTAACAGAAGACTAAAATTCACTACTGCAAGTTTTAGTTTACTTCAGCTTCTTATGCAGATATGTGAAGCCAAGCAAGTCACTCAGATGTTGAGCATAAAATGATTTCTCAAACTTTGTGGCTAGCACTGAAAGTACAGTTGAATCTCTCCAGGCTATTTAATATCAGATAACAAAGAAATGATAATACCACCCCCTCTTAAAGCAGACACACACACAGCACACTGTTCAATGAAACCCACAAATAAGAAACAGAAAAAATGAAAATACAGTGCTTTTAAAACTGCAAGTTTGAACTTATCAGAAAACTAAAACACACTACTGCAAGTATTACTTAACTTCAGCTTCTAAAGAAGATGTTTGTAGGCAAGCAAGTCTCTCAGATGTTGAGCATAAAATTATTTCTCAAACTTTGTGGCTTGCTCTTAAAGTACAGAGGAATGCCTCAAGGCTATTAAATATCAGATAACAAAGAAGTGATAGCACCACCCCCTCTTATAGCAGACACACACAGACAACACTGTTCAATGAACACACAATTAAGAAACAGAAAAAATGAAAATACAGTACGTTTAAAACTGCAAGTTTTTACTAAACAGAAGACTAAAATCCACTACTGCAAGTTTTACTTAACTTCAGCTTCTAATGGAGATGTTTGTAGCCAAGCAAGTCTCTCAGATGTTGAGCATAAAATTATTTTTCATACGCTGTGGCTAGCACTTAAAATACAGAGGAATCACTCTAGGCTATTAAATATCAGATAACAAAGTGATAACACCACCCTCTCTTATAGCAGATATGTGTAGCCAAGCAAGTCTCTCAGATTTCGAGAATAAAATGACTTCTCAAACTTTGTGGATAGCACTTAAAGTACAGAGGTTCCCTAATGACTATTAAATATCAGATAACAAAGAAGTGATAACAGCCCGCCTCTTATACCAGACACACACAAAGTACCCTGTTCAATGAAACACAATATTATGAAACAGGAAAAGTGAAAACACAGTACTTTTAAAACAACGATTTTGCACTTGACAGAAGACTAAAATACACTACTGCAAGTTTTAGTTAACTTCAGCTTTTTATGCAGATGTGTGTAGCCAAGCAAGTTGCTCAGAGTTTGAGCATACAATGACTTCTCAAACTTTGTGGCTAGCACTTAAAGTACAGAGGAATCCCTCAAGGCTATTAAATATCAGATAACAAAGAAGTGATAACACCACCCCTCTTATAGCAGACACACACACACAGCACATTTTTCAATGAAACACACAATTAGGAAACCGAAAAAATGGAAATACTGTACTTTTAAAACTGCAAGTTTGCACTTAACAGAAGATTAAAATACACTACTGCAAGTTTTATTTAACTTCAGCTTCTAATGCAGACGTTTGTAGCCAAGCAAATCTCTCAGATGTTGAGCATACAATGATTTCTCAAACTTTATTGCTAGCACTTAAAGTACAGAGGAATCCCTCAAGGCTATTAAACATCAGATAACAAAGAAGTGATAACACCACACCCTCTTATAGCAGACACACACACAGCACACTGTTCAATGAAACACACAATTACGAACCAGAAAAAATGAAAATACAGTACTTTTAAAACTTGAAGTTTGTACTTAACAGAAAACTAAAATACACTACTGCAAGTTTTACTTAACTTTAGCTTCGTATGCAGATATGTGTAGCCAAGCAAATCTCTCAGATGTTGAGCATAAAATGATTTCTCAAACTCTGTGGCTAGTACTTAAAGTACAGAAGAATCCCTCTAGGCTATTACATCTCAGATAACAAAGAAGTGATATCACCACCCCCTCTTACAGCAGACACACACACAGCACACTGTTTAATGAAACACACAATTAGAAAACAGAAAAAAATGAAAATACAGTACTTTTAAAACTGCAAGTTTGTACTTAACAGAAGACTAAAATACACTACTGCAAGTTTTACTTAACTTCAGCTTCTAATGCAGATGTTTGTAGCCAAGCAAGTCTCTCAGATGTTGAGCATAAAATGATTTCTCAAACTTTGTGGCTAGCACTTAAAGTACAGAGGAATCCCTTTAGGCTATTAAATATCAGATAACAAAGAAGTGATAACACCACCCCTCTTATAGCAGACACACACACACACAGCACACTGTTCAATGAAACACACAATTAAGAAACAGAAAAAATGAAAATACAGTACTTTTAAAACTGAAAGTTTGTACTTAACAGAAGACTAAAATACACTACTGCAAGTTTTACTTAACTTCAGCTTCTAATGCAGATGTTTGTAGCCAAGCAAATCTCTCAGATGTTGAGCATAAAATGATTTCTCAAACTTTGTGGCTAGTACTTAAAGTACAGAGGAATCCCTCTAGGCTATTACATCTCAGATAACAAAGAAGTTAGAACACCACCCCTCTTACTGCAGACACACACACACACACACACACACACACAGCACACTGTTCAATGAAACACACAAATAGGAAACAGAAAAAATGAAAATATAATACTTTTAAAACTGCAGGTTTGTACTTACCAGAAGACTAAAATACAGTACTGCAAGCTTCAGCTTCTAATGTAGATGTTTGTAGCCAAGCATGTCTCTCAGATGTTGAGCAAAAAATGATTTCTCAAACTTTGTGTCTAGCACTTGAATTACAGAGAAATCCCTCTGGGCTATTAAATATCAGATAACAAAGAACTGAATACACCACCCCATCTAATAGCAGACACATGCACAGCACACTGTTCAATGAAACACACAATTAGGAAGCAGAAAAAATGAGCATACTGTACTTTTAAAACTGTAAGTTTGTACTAAACAGAAGACTAAAATACACTACTGCAAGTCTTACTTACATTTGGCTTCTAATGCAGATGTTTCTAGCCAATCAAGTCTCTCAGATGTTAAGTGTAAAATGATTTCTTAAACTTTGTGGATTGCACTTAAAGTACAGAGGAATCTCTCTAGGCTATTAAATATCAGATAAAAAAGTGATAACACCACCCATCTTATAGCAGACACACAAAGCACACTGTTTAATGAAAGACACAATTAGGAAACAGAAAAAAATGAAAGTACAGTACATTTAACGCTGCACGTTTGTAAGTAACAGAGGACTAAAAAACACTACTGCAATTTTTATTAACTTCAGCTTCTAAAGCAGATGTTTCTAGCCAAGCAAGTCTCTCAGATGTTGAGCGTAAAATGATTTCTCAAACTTTCTGGATAGCACTTAAAGTACAGAGGATTT
>NC_056726.1:510200963-510388463 GCF_019279795.1 Protopterus annectens | reverse complement strand
ATACTGTAAGTTTAAAACTGTAAGTTTGTACTAAACAGAAGACTAAAATACACTACTGCAAGTTTTACTTAACTTCAGCTTCTAAAGCAGATGTTTGTAGCCAAGCAAGTCTCTCAGATGTTGAGCATAAATTGATTTCTCAAACTTTGTGGCTTGCACTTCAATGCAGATGAATCCCTCCAGACTATTAAATATCAGATAAAGAAATGATAACACCACCTCTTCATATAGCAGACACACACACAGCACACTGTTCAAAGAAACACACATTTAGGAAACAGAAAAAAATAAAATACAGTACTTTTAAAACTGCAAGTTTGTAGTTAACAGAAGACTAAAGTACACTATAGCAAGTTTTACTTAACTACAGCTTCTAATACAGATGTTTGTAGCCAAGCAAGTCTCTGAGATGTTGAGCATAAAATGATTTCTCAAACATTGTGGCTAGCACTTAAAGTAAGAGGAATCCTTCAAGGCTATTAAATATCAGATAACAAAGAAGTGATAACACCAACCCGTCTTATAGCAGACACACACAACACACTGCAGAATGAAACACACATTTAGGAAACAGAATAAATGAAAATACAGTACTTTTAAAACTGCAAGTCTTTACTTAACAGAAGACTAAAATACACTACTGCAAGTTTTACTTACCTTTAGCTTCTAATGCAGGTGTTTGAAGCCAAGGAAGTCCCTCAGATGTTGAGCATAAAATGATTTCTCAAACTTTGTGGCTAGCGCTTAATGTACAGAGGAATCCCTCTAGGTTATTAAATATCAGATAACAAAGAAGTGATAACACCACTCCCTCATAAAGCAGACAAACACACAACACATTGTTCAATGAAACACACAATTAGGAAACAGAAAAAAATGAAAATACACTACTTTTAAAACTGCAAGTTTGTACTTAACAGAAGACTTAAATACACTACTGCAAGTTTTACTTAACTTCAACTTCTAATGCACATGTTTGTAGCCAAGCAAATCTCTTTGATGCTGAGCATAAAATGATTTCTCAAACATTGCGGCTAGCAATTAAAGTAGAGAGGAATCCCTTTAGGCTATTAAATATCAGATAACAAATAAGTGATAACACCACCCCCTCTTATTGAAGACACACACACAGCACACTGTTCAATGAAACACACAATTTGGAAACAGAAAAAATGAAACTACCGTACTTTTAAAACTGCAAGTTTGTAAGTAACAGAACACTAAAGTACACTACTGCAATTTTTACTTAACTTCAGCTTCTATAGCAGATGTTTGTAGCCAAGCAAGTCTCTCAGATGTTGAGCATAAAATTATTTTTCATACGCTCTGGCTAGCACTTAAAATATAGAGGAATCACTCTAGGCTATTAAATATCAGATAACAAAGTGATAACACCACACTCTTTTATAGCAGATGTGTGTAGCCAAGCAAGTCTCTCAGATTTTGAGCATAAAATGACTTCTCAAACTTTGTGGATAGCACTTAAAGTACAGAGGTTCCCTAATGACTATTAAATATCAGATAACAAAGAAGTATTAACAGCCCCCCCTCTTATACCAGACAGACACAAAGTACCCTGTTCAATGAAACACAATATTACGAAACAGGAAAAGTGAAAACACAGTACTTTTAAAACAACGATTTTGCACTTGACAGAAGACTAAAATACACTACTGCAAGTTTACTTCAGCTTTTTATGCAGATGTGTGTAGCCAAGCAAGTCGCTCATATTTTGAGCATAAAATGACTTCTTAAACTTTGCGGCTAGCTCTTAAAGTACAGAGGAATCCCTCAAGGCTATTAAATATCAGATAACAAAGAAGTGATAACACCACCCCTCTTATAGCAGACACACACACACACACACACACACACACACACACACACACACACACACACACACACACACACAGCACATTGTTCAATGAAACACACAATTAGGAAACAGAGAAAATGAAAATACAGTAGTTTTAAAACTGCAAGTCTGTACTTAACAGAAGACTAAAATACACTACTGCAGGTTTTACTTAACTTCAGCTTCTAATGCAGATGTTTCTAGCCAAGCAAGTCTCTCAGATGTTGAGCGTAAAATGATTTTTAAGCTTTGTGGGTAGCACGTAAAGTACAGAGGAATCCCTCTAGGCTATTAAATATCAGATAACAAAGAAGTGATAACAACACCCCCTCTTATAGCAGACACACACAAAGTACACTGTTCAATGAAACACAATATTACGAAACAGGAAATGTGAAAACACAGTACTTTTAAAACAACAATTTTGTACTTAACAGAAGACTAAAATACACTACTGCAAGTTTTAGTTAACTTCAGCTTCTTATGCAGATGTGTGTAGCCAAGCAAGTCGCTCAGATTTTGAGCATAAAATGACTTCTCAAACTTTGTGGCTAGCAGTTAAAGTACAGATGAATCCCTCCAGGCTATTAAATATCAGATAACAATGAAATGATAACACCACCCCCTCTTATAGCAGACACACACAGCACACTGTTCAATGAAACACACAATTAAGAAACAGAAAAAATGAAAATACAGTACTTTTAAAACTGAAAGTTTGTACTTAACAGAAGACTAAAATACACTACTGCAAGTTTTACTTAACTTCAGCTTCTAATGCAGATGTTTGTAGCGAAACAAGTCTCTCAGATATTGAGCATAAAATGATTTCTCAAACTTTGTGGCTAGCACTTAAAGTACAGAGTAATCCCTCTAGGCTATTAAATATCAGATAAGAAATCAGTAATAATACCACCCCATCTTATAGGAGACACAAACACAACACATTGTTCAATGAAATACACAATTAGGAAACAAAAAAAATGAAAATACAGTACTTTTAAAACTGCAAGTTTGTACTTAACAAAAGACTAAAATACACTAAGGCACATTTTAGTAAACTTCAGCTTCTAATACATATGTTTGTAGCCAAGTAAATCACTCAGATGTTGAGCCTAAAATGATTTCTCAAACTTTATGTCTATCACTTAAAGTACAGAGGAATCCCTCAAGGCTATTAAATATCAGATGACCAAGAAGTGATAACACCGCACCCTCTTATAGCAGACACACACAGAGCACACTGTTCAATGAAACATACAATTACGAAACAGAAAAAATGAAAATACACTACTTTTAAAACTGGAAGTTTGTACTTAACAGAAAACTAAAATAAACTACTGCAAGTTTTATTTAACTTCAGATTGGTATGCAGACATGTGTAGCCAAACAATTCTCTCAGATGTTGAGCATAAAATGATTTCTCAAACTTTGTGGCTAGTACTTATAGAACAGAGGAATCTCTCTAGGCTATTACATCTCAGATAACAAAGAAGTGATAAAACCACCTCTCTTACTGCAGACACACACACACAGCACACTGTTCAATGAAACACACAAATAGGAAACAGAAAAAATGAAAAAACAGTACTTTTAAAACTGCAAGTTTGTACTTACCAAAAAACTAAAATACAGTACTGCAAGCTTTACTTAACTTCAACTTCTAATACAGATGTTTGTAGTCAAGCAACTCTCTCAGATGTTGAGCATAAAATGATTTCTCAAACATTTTGGCTAGTACCTAAAGTACAGAGGAATCCCTCTTGGCTATTAAATATCAGATAACAAAAAAGTGATAACACCACACCCTCTTATAGCAGACACACACACACACACACACAGCACACTGTTTAATGAAACACACAATTAGGAAACAGAAAAAATGAAAATACAGTACTTTTAAAACTGCAAGTTTGTACTTAACAGAAGACTAAAAAACACTACTGCAAGTTTTACTTAACTTCAGCTTCTAATTCAGATATTTGTAGCCAAGCAAGTCTCTTAGAGGTTGAGCATAAAATGATTTCTCAAACTTTGTGGCTAGCACTTAAAGTACACAGAAATCCCTCTAGGCCATTAAATATCAGATAACAAAAAAGTGATAACACCACCCCCTCTTATATCACACACACACACACACACACACACACACACACACACACACACACACACACACACACACACACACACAGCACACAATTCAATAAAACACACAATTAGGAAACAGAAAAAATGAAAATACAGTACTTTTAAAACTGCAAGCATGTACTTAACAGAAGACTAAAATAAACTACTGCAAGTTTTACTTAACTTCTGCTTCTAATGCAGATGTTTGTATCCAAGCATGTCTATCAGATGTTAAGCATAAAATGATTTTTTAAACTTTGTGACTAGCACTTATAGTACAGAGGAATCCATCTAGGCTATTAAATATCAGGTAACAAAGAATTGATAACAACAACCCCTCTTATAAAAGACACAAACACACATCTCACACTGTTCAATGAAAAACAGTATTAGGAAACAGAAAAAATGAAAATACAGTACTTTTAAAACTGAAAGTCTGTACTTAACAGAAGACTAAAATACAGTACTGCAAGTTTTACTTAACTTCAGCTTCTAATGCACATGTTTGTAGCCAAGCAAATCTCTCTGATGCTGAGCATAAAATGATTTCTCAAACTTTGTGGCTAGCACTTAAATACAGAGAAATCTCTACAAGCAATTAAATATCAGATAACAAAGAAGTGATAAAAACCTGCTCTTATAGCAGACACACACACAGCACACTGTTCAATGAAACACACAATAACGAAACTGAAAAAATGAAAATACAGTACTTTTAAAACTGCACGTTTGTACTTAACAGAAGACTAAAAAAACACTACTCCAAGTTTTACTTAACTTCAGCTTCTAATTGAGATGTTTGTAGCCAAGCAAGTCTCTTACATGTTGAGCATAAAATAATTTCTCAACTTTGTGGCTAGCACATAAAGTACACAGAAATCCCTCTAGGCTATTAAATATCATATAACAAAAAAGTGATAACACCACCCGCTTATAGCAGACACACACACAGCACATTGTTCAATGAAACACACAATTAGGAAACAGAAAAAATTAAAATACAGTACTTTTAAAACAGCAAGTCTGTACTTAGCAGAAGACTAAAATACACTACTACAAGTTTTACTTAACTTCAGCTTCTAATGCACATGTTTGTAGCCAAGCAAATCTCTCTGATGCTGCGCATAAAATGATTTCTCAAACTTTGTCGCTAGCACTTAAATACAGAGTAATCCCTATAAGCAATTAAATAATAGATAACAAAGACGTGATAAAACCCCCATTCTTATAGCAGACACAAACACAGCAGACTCTTCAATGAAACACACAATTAAGAAACAGAAAAAATGAAAATACAGTAAGTACCTTTAAAACTGCACATTTCTACTTAACAGAAGACTAAAATAGACTACTGTAAGTTTTAGTTAACTTCAGCTTCATTTGTAGATGTATGTAGCCAAGCAAGTCTGTCAGAGGTTGAGCATAAAATGATTCCTGAAACTTTGTGGCTAGTACTTAAAGTACACATAAATTCCTCTAGGCTATTAAATATCAGATAACAAAAAGTGATAACACCACCCCCTCTTATAGTAGACACACACACATCACACTGTTCAATAAAACACACAATTAGGAAACAGAAAAAATGAAAATACTGTACTTTTAAAAGTGCAAGCATGTACTTAACAGAAGACTAAAAGAAACTACTGCAAGTTTTACTTAACTTCAGCTTCTAAATCAGATGTTTATAGCCAAGCAAGTCTCTCAGATGTTGAGCATAAAATGATTTCTCAAACTTTGTGAATAGCACATAAAGAATAGAGGAATCCCTCTAAGCTATTAAATATCTGATAACAAAAAGGTGATAACACCACACCTCTTATAGAAGACACACACACAGCACACTGTTCAATGAAACTCTCAATTAGGAAACAGGAAAAAATGAAAATACAGTACTTCTAAAACTGCAAGGCTGTACTTAACAGAAGACTAAAATACATTAATCCAAGTCGTACTTAACTTCAGCTTCTAATGCAGATGTTTGTAGCCAAGCAAGTCTCTCAGATGTTTAGCATAAAATGATTTCTCAAACATTGTGGCTAGCTCTTAAAGTACAGAGGAATTCCTCTTGGCTATTAAATATCAGATAACAAAGTAGTGATAACACCACCCCCTCTTATAGCAGACACACACACATCACACTGTTCAATGAAACACACAATTAGGAAACAGAAAAAATAAATATACAGTACTTTTAAAACTGCAAGTTTGTGCTTAACAGAAGACTAAAATACAGTACTGCAAGTTTTATTTAACTTCCAGCTTCTAATTTAGATGTTTGTAGCCAAGCAAGTCTCTCAGATGTTTATTATAAAATGATTTCTCAAACTTTGTGGCTAGCACTTAAATGTACAGAGGAATCCTTCTAGGCTCTTAAATATCAGATAACAAAGAAGTGATAACACCATCCCCTCTTATAGCAGATACACGGACAGCACACTGTTCAATAAAACACACTATTAGGAAACAGAAAAAATGAAAATACAGTACTTTTAAAACTGTTGTTGTTTTGCTTACCTGCAGACAATATAGCCCGTTTGAAGGAGAAGATTGTATTTGTGGTCTGCAAAGATAAGGTGCAGGTTATGGAGCTTTTCAGGCTTTTAAATTTTGCATGTTGGGCAGTTCATCTGGGTGTACTTTTTGTTGGTCAGTGGCCTTCTTGTTAAAAGGGTCAAAGAGTAAACATCACTGAGTCAGAATTAGTAAGTTAATGTGGACTGATATGTCACTTTGGTTATCCTTTGTGGAGCAGTTTAATGATGTTTCCGTTTGGCAGATGATTTAGATTGGTCAAGGGGAATTGCAGTTATATTCAGATGTAGCTGGTTGTATCAGAATGGTTATGTTTTTTGGTGGGGAATGGTTTGTGGCTTGGCTGCCAGATTGGAGGGATTATTGGAAAAGAGATGGTACCTTTTTGGAGTTAATACTAATCTGGGTTGCGTCAGTAGTTTGTCAGTAGCAGTTGAGTGGAAAGAGGGTATTTTTTCATTTGGACAATGTGGTGGTGGTGCGAGTTTTCCTGACAAAGACTCTGAGATCTGAATTGTTATTGTTAGTTTTATGTAAGTTGATTTTTTATAGTTTGTTACTACATTTTTCTTTCACAGAGGTGCATGTGGCAGGGGTTAGGAATGGGATTGCTGGCGGTTTGTCTCAGTTTCATTTTCCAGGTCTTGACAGTTGGTACTGGGGGCAGAGGAAGAGCTGATGGTGTTGATAGATGAAGTATGGCATCTTGGGCTTATGTAACAAGGGGGTTGGTGCAGCAGTCTTGGGCAGTGTCTACCAGATGGGGGTATGGTAGGGCAATATATGATTTTGATAAGTTTATTTTACAGTTGCCTGAGGATGAAGGGGTTTGGTTGGAAGAACTATTATTCTGATACTTGGGTCAGGCTTGGGGGCAATTTATGGAGGTGCAATCAGTCAAGATGGACCTGGCAGTAGTTAGTATATTTGTGCAGGTGGTTGGGCTGCATGATTTCATGAAGTCCTAGACAGTGGGGCTGATGTTGAGAAGATGGGGTTAAATGGTTGGTGTGAATATGGATATGCATTGGGTTTTGACAAGACAGGCTTTGAAAGTTTTATTGAAGGGTTTACCTTTGGTGGCTGGTGATTCAGTGGATTATGTTTTGTGGGTTACTTTTTTTTTATGGATGTATTTTGTACCATTCTGTGTGCCAGAACTGTTAGGGTCATTAGTTTGGGGAGATGTCATGTTTTGTTTCCACTGACAGTGCACATTTGTTATGCAGGTCTAAAATAGATCAGTTAGGGAAGGACACACAGATAGTTCTTGGGAAAGGTAGGAGTGATGGCCTGTGTCCAGTGGGTTGGGCTGAGAGACTGATGCGGACTCATGGGGAGCCCTCAAGATTTGTTTTTTTTTGGTTGAGAGGGGGTAAGGTTGTAATCAGTTTTTATATGCAATAAGAAGGGCTTTGCATTGCATGAGCTTTCTTGGAGAGAGGTTTTCCACTAATTCTTTTCATGCTGGAAGGTCTTCAGATTTAGTGAGGGAAGGAAGATCAGTTGAGGTCATTCGGAGAGTGGGTCGGTGGTCTTCAACTGCCTTTTTATCTTATATTGGGTAATGTACTGAATTGATAATTAATGTGTTTTTTTTTCTTTCCTTTAGGAAAGGAGATTGTCATCCTGGGCCAGTCTTATATACACTGGTTGGTGAAGAGTGATGCTGTTAAGATGGATGGCAAGAAATTGGGTTTGCATAAATTTGGGTGGACATTCAGGTGACATGGTATTAGTGCTCTTAGGTGGAATCAACTTATGGATGAATTTCCATTTCTACAGTCACAGATTGGACTTCGTCTAGTATTGGTTGTACATCTGGCTGGTAATGACTTGGGAATAATTCCTAAAAAGCAGTTGAATTCCTAAAAAGCAGTTGGTGTATAGGATAAGGGAGGATCTCGTTATGTTGGAGAGATTATATCCAGACATGTGCATTGTATGGCCTGAGATAGTACTGCATTTGTGTTGAAAAGATGCCACTAGTTTATGGCACTGGAGAATGAACAGAGGTTTATTAATTGTAGGCTGGTATGGCAGTTGGTTGGTTTGGGTATGCATATGATAGACCATAGGCATTTTGTTGACAGGGACCCAGTTTGGTTTATAACCAATGGAGTGTACTTGAATGACTTTGGTTTAGATGTGTTTAATGGAAGCTGTTTATCTTTGGAAGGCTTGGTGAAAGTTCTTTCTTAGGAGAGGGGAAACAACCTATGGCCAGGTTGGTGGCTAGAGAAAATGGGCAGGCTTTCCCCTGCTCTGTTCCCCCTTGGTGTTGGGTGTTGGTGCAAGGAGTTTGGGGGATGAAAATGAGCAATAGGATACTGCTTTGATTAATAATAAGTGCGCGATGGTATGGACACTGCTTATTTGGCAGGGTGAGTGGACGTACACTGCCCTGATCTATGGTTGCAAGGATTTTACATATTGTGATTACAAGGTTATTCATGTTATGATTAACATTTAAAATTATGTAATAAGTTATGTTGGACATTAATAAAGGTCGTCAAATGTCATTTTGGTGTATGTGTTTTATTTATGGGGACCGGGACAAATGAGGTTTGGGAGCAAACCATTTTGTCCATGGACATCTTTAGTTTAGGGGTTGGAGGGAATTAAATGGGGATGGGGTGGGATATTTGTTGGGGAAGGAGGTTAATGTTAAGTAGTAAAGAGAGGTTTGATTAGACTCTGGGAAAGAAAGGGTTAGGGAAAGTTTAGAAAAGATGAGATAGATGTAGGGTGGGACTTAGGTGTTTTATGTGAGTGTAACTGGGAAGAGGAAGCGTATTTTACCATGATCTTGTTACCCACCCTTCCTACCTCCCTTAATTTCTTTTTGGATTATTTTGGATGTTATGGTTATTGAGCTGGGTACTGGATTGAGAAGAGAGGCAGGCTTGACCCTCTTCTGTTACCACTCTTGGTATTGATGCAAGGAGTTTGGGGGATGAAAGCGAGCAGTAGGACACAGCTTCGGTTAATAAAAATAGGTGAGAGATATCTGGACACTGTTTATTCAGGAAGGTGAGTGGGAGTACGCTGCCCTGATGTATGGTTACAAGGGTTTTACATGTTGTGGTTACATGTTTATTCTTGTTATGACTAACATTTGAAATGATGCAATAAAGTTATGTTGGATGTTAATAAAGGTCATCAAATGTAATTTTTGTGTCACCTGTTTTATTGACAGGGACCGAGACAAATGAAATGGAGGTAGGCTGGTAATAAATATAAGGGTGGCACTGTTGTTATTAAATATGATAAAGTGGAAACTTAAGCAGTGCAGACCTAAAATGTTAAGAAAGTGTGCAGAAATGCAACTTCTATTGGCGTTACATTTAAGTGAAGGTGTGGAGGTACTTGATTGGCTGTATATTAAAAATTTGGAAAAAAGTTTTATAAAAAATATTTGGAATGGTAAATCATTTTACATGCTACAGACATTAAGCTGCACACATTTATTATGAAGCTGTACACATTTTAGAAAGTTGGCTCAAATAATTTAGCAAGTTTTTTTCCATTCTGTATAGCTTAATAGACCTAAGAGTGGCAAATCTAATTATGCTCGGAAAATGGGCGTTTGTATCATATCCAAGGAGCACACAGGACAGGGTCAGTGCTTTGTAGCAGATATGGTCTTTCAGCTTGATCATTACACTGCACATTCTCTTGTAGCACCATGCTATAACTCCCATTTTCAGACAAAAAATTCAATTCTACTTTTTCACAGTTCAAACTGTATGACAAATCATATTTAGGATTATTACAGTTTATAGTAAAGACAGGCTTAGATGGCTGCAGGTGGCATATGTCCACTTTGGTTTCTATCAGAAATTATTTTCTTCCAGGCCAACACAAAATATCTACATTTTGTAACATAAAACAAGTCATATGTGAGCCAAGTCTTGTGTCATAATAATCAGTCTTTATTGGGCAGCATGGACACAGTTTTGTAGTCGTCCTCTTGCAACATATCACATATGTGTTTTTATGCTAGAAAAACACATTTAATATGCACTTCACTCTATTTGTGCCTACAAAAACTTCATTAAGACTGCAATAAAATCCTTACTCTAAAATAATCTGACATTAAAATACAGTTGAAGGATTTATTATAATCCAGTAAATGTAGAGAGCAGTAGATAAAATAACAGTGTGCCAGGATGGAAAACAGGATTTGGCTAATAGGGGTGTGGTTAGTTGAAAAATAAACACTAAAAGATGTAAACATGGAAACTGTAATAAGAAAAAAATAGTGTGAGGGCTCATGATCAAAATACTATTGTTTCGGGTATCTCGGAAATCTGCAGTCATCACCTATTCCTTGAGTATCATAAGAAGCTGAAGAATCTACATGTTAAAGCTCAAGTGATGTGCTATGGATTTAATAATTTATATTTAAAATATAGATATACTTATGTCAACATTACAACAATCACAGCCCCATATGCAATACTTAATGTTCAAGTCTGTAAAACATTACTTAGTCACAGTGTAGTTAAAACAAGGCACTACTATTATGTTCTATGCTTTTGTAACATCAGTCAGTCAGATGCAGCCTTGACAAATCTAAAGATATAGCTATTCAGCCATGAGCCATATGATTGTATCATATAAGTAACACACTTCTATCCCCAGCAACTGCAAATGCAGTGGGTGCATCACTAATTAATAAACTTGCTTCTGGATACACATAGTAGGAAAACATCCTACAAATACATCTGAAGACCAGTATTTGTGAGCATTGCATGAATCATAGACTGAAACGGCTACGTGAATGGAGAATGATATATAATGTATGTATTGAATCAGGACTTGTGAAAAAATTGCTAGATCCCATGCAATGATACAGAAACTGGAGTTTAGGTTAATGCACACCCAGTTTTGAGAAACACCACCATCTGTCAGTGGTGTGACTCCTTGGAATTTTTTTGTTATTGCATTTATTTATTTATTTGTTTATTTATATTTCTTGACTGGGAGAGCCTGACTGGGCCATAGTTGGCCAGTTTTCAGTAGAGGCCCGAGGAGAAAAGCTCCACAGATACAATGTTCTATTTGTACAAAATAAGCAATGATGGTTACAGACAGTTTTCAAAAATGCAACATACAAATATAAATAGTACAACAATAGGGAATGCAGACCTAATTTAAAAGTTAGCATATGTAGTTACATACAGTTACCTTAGACTGAATACAAGGATTGTCAAGTAAGCACAGGTATGGGATGGTGATGTGGCAGGTAGAGGATAAGTTAAGCACAGGTATGGGATGGTGATGTGGCAGGTAGAGGATAAGTTAAGCACAGGTATGGGATGGTGATGTGGCAGGTAGAGGATAAGTTAAGCACAACTATGGCATGGTGAGGCGGCAGATAGAGGATAAGTTAAGCACAGGTATGGGATGGTGATGTGGCAGGTAGAGGATAAGTTAAGCACAGGTATGGGATGGTGATGTGGCAGGTAGAGGATAAGTTAAGCACAGGTATGGGATGGTGATGTGGCAGGTAGAGGATAAGTTAAGCACAAGTATGGCATGGTGAGGCGGCAGATAGAGGATAAGTTAAGCACAGGTATGGGATGGTGATGTGGCAGGTAGAGGATAAGTTAAGCACAGGTATGGGATGGTGATGTGGCAGGTAGAGGATAAGTTAAGCACAGGTATGGGATGGTGATGTGGCAGGTAGAGGATAAGTTAAGCACAGGTATGGGATGGTGATGTGGCAGGTAGAGGATAAGTTAAGCACAGGTATGGGATGGTGATGTGGCAGGTAGAGGATAAGTTAAGCACGGGTATGGGATGGTGATGTGGCAGGTAGAGGATAAGTTAAGCACAGGTATGGGATGGTGATGTGGCAGGTAGAGGATAAGATAAGCACAGGTATGGGATGGTGATGTGGCAGGTAGAGGATAAGTTAAGCACATGTATGGGATGGTGATGTGGCAGATAGAGGATAAGATAAGCACAAGTATGATATAGTGAGGAGGCAGATAGAGGATCAGTGGGACAGCGAAAAGGACAAAGGAAAGGAAAGAAGGAGCTAAGGGTAGGGTGTGGGATTGACAGGCTAGCAGATCTTGACAGTGGCAATTTAAAGAGAAAGAGGAAGCAAAGGGGAAAGAGAGAGATTGGAGGTGGTAAAGGGAAGAGGACAGGTGGTAGAGTAGGGCTAGTGGGGGAAGCTTGGCAGTTAGTCGGGTTTAGAGCAGGAGAAGAGCAGTGTGTGCTTGAGATGTTCCCTTAGTAGTTGTTTGAATTTAGGGGTACTGTTAATATTAAGTATATGCTGAGGTATATTATTCCATATCTTGGCAATTTTATGAGAGTATAAGGAATCCCCATATATACTGTTTGACCTGCTAATCTTCAGGAGTAGTTTTTTACTTGACCTCAAAGTTCTGTTGCTAGACTAGGGTTGAGCAAGGTTGCTAATTGATGGACAGTTATCAGGGTGTAACAGGGTACAGTGATTAAGTTGGTGAAGTATAGTGCAATGGTGGGTTCTTGCAGGTTGGCTGGCAGTGAATCTGGCTACTTTGTAGTAACAGGATTCTAATTTAGCTAAGTCACATTTTCTTAGATTGGTGAAGATGGGCGAGGTGTAAAGGAGACTGGATAGTAGGTGAGTTCTACTGATGGTGTGTCAATAGGATTCAGTTAGAAGGGGTTTATTCTATACAGGGAGCCAAGTTTGATGTGCACTTTCTTGATGACTAGGTCTATGTGTTTATTGAATTTAAAGTCTTTGTCTATGGTGACTCCTAGTAGGTTTGTGGAGTATACAGGCTCATTACAGATATTATTTGATGAGTAAATGGCGAATGGAGGAAGGTCTGAAGATTTTCTGCTATTGGAGAAAAGCGTTAGTTTCGTTTTGGATGGCTTGAGGATAAGTTGAGACTGAGTAAGGTATTTTCCTATATCCAAGAAAGATTGTTGTGTTTTTGTGAGAAGGGTAGGGAATGTTGGAGTCGAGCATATGAGGAGTCATCTGCATATTGGATTATGTTAGGGTGCTGAGTGGCAGAGTGAAGTTGATTTGTGAATATGGAACAGAGGAGGGGCCAATTATTAATCCTTGAGGTACCCCTACAGAGAGGTAGCAAGGAAGATAATTCATTCTGCCATCTAACTGATTGTTGTCAATTAGTTAGATAGCTCATGAACCAGGAGGGTGCTGAGTGAGAGAGGTTGAGAGAGGACAGCTCATGGATGAGTTCTTTGTGGGAGACCGTAAAAAAAAGGCCTTAGATCAGTCTAGAAATATGGAGGCTGTGAATAACCTGTTGTTCCTATTTTGCTTCACTGTGTCTGTAAAACTGATTAGGGCAGTTTTCCTACTATGCTTAGGATGGAATCTATGTTGGGTAGGGGAGAGGAGGTTATTTGTCAAGAGATGATTAAGAAGTTGTGAATGAATACATTTTTCAAGTATTTTGGCTAATAGGGAGAGTAAGGCAATGGCTCTAGCAAAGTCTGTGGAGGTGCCACCTTTATGAAGAGGGATAATGTGGGACATTTTAGAAGGAGAGAGCACATATTGCTCTGAAATAGATTGATTTATTAGTATAGAGACAGGATAAGAAATGGCACTAGATGAATGTTTTAGGTATTCACTGGGTAGTAGATTAGGAAAAAAGGAAGAGCTTTTAAGTTTGGATAGTAGTTTCTTGATATAGTGGGTTTGAATGGGATGAATTTTGAAAGAGTCTGGCGTACTTACAAAGTTTGTAGGGAGAGATAATTGAGATTTATTGTTGTCTTTAACAAGTGATAGGATGGAATTTACAAAGTAAATGTTGAATTGTGTAGCCATATTGCCTGGTGAGTTACTTGGGTTAGGAATAGGGTGGAGGCTTGACCCAGTTTAAGGAGCTGGTTGATGGAAGTCCAGAATTTTTTAGGGTTATTTTGATACTTGTTTTGGATTGATGTAAAGTATTGTTTTTTATAATGTTTGACTTGTTTTTTTTACTAAATTACGAAACTGTTGGTATTTTTGAAGGGAATGTGGGTTTTTAATTAGTTGGTGATTGTGCCATGCCTTATCTCTCTCTATGAGCAGTCTCCTGGACTATGAAGAGAGCCAGTGAGTATATTGTACTTTTCTGCATATTTCCTGAGGGGAGCTAGTGTATTTAAGGCATAGAGGAATTTGTTTTTCAAGTATTGAACAGCTGGATCTAGTTGGAGGTATTTAAGGGGGGACCAGTTAACTTGTTGGAGTAAAGAGGTAAAGGTTTCTGGGGAGAAATTAGTTTTGTTACAGATGAGTTTAGGTATAATTTCACTAGGGGGAAAGGAATGTTTTTTTAGCAGGTAGGTAGGGAAGTGATCATTGTGGGTGTCAGGAATATATTCTGCATGATACGAGTCTGGATTAGAGTTAATGAGAGCCCAGTCAAGGATGGATTCTTTATTGGAGTATTTGTCAACTCTAGTTGTGTCAAGCATTAACTGGGAAAATCCAAAGAGGTGAATATGGTTTCAGAGGTTGATAGAAGAGATTGTTTTCCAGTCTAAGTTAAAGTCACTAAATATGACTGGTTCTTGTCTAACAGAAGAGGAACACCAGCCTAGTAATTCTGCTATGATTGATGGGTTGTTACCTGGGGGAAGGAAGATAGGTATAATATTAATATATTTATGATGGTTAATTTGTAGGTGAGTGGTTAGTGTTTCCATATTTGAATTTATTGGAGGGTGTAGGTTCAGACATTCAATTTGGAGATTATTTTTGTAAATTATTGCAATGCCGCCACCATGTTGAGTGGTTCTGTCATGCCTTATTATATCAAAGCCAGGGGGTAGTATTTCTTGGTCCTGAATGTGTGCCTTGAGCTATGTTTCAGTTAAGATGGATACATGTGGCAGATGGTGGGCAACAGTAGCATGGAATTCAGTTTTTTTTTGTTTAGGAAGCTTTTGAGGTTAAAGTTTAATATTAAGAGTTCAGAGGTTTTGTGATGGGAGAAGTTTGAAACAGGAGAGCTAGACGCTAGTATAGGGGAAGCAGACAGAGGACAGGGTGAATATTGCCACCTAGGAGAATGTATTTGTACAAGGGTGGGTGAAGGTACTTAAGTTTTTTCAGAAGTCTTAGAAATTTAAAGTTGTTGTTGGAGGATTTTGTGTGAAGGAGTTTGAAGGAGATAAGTTGAGAAGTGGAGTTATGAAATAGGTGAGGTTATATAATAATGTAAAATGGAGAGCTGGAGAGATTTGTACTTTTCTTCCAGTTTGTATTGTAAGTAGCTTTCTGAGTTATGAATGTTGGTGGTGATAGGGCTTTCTACTCAGTTTAAAAAAAACCTTACAGACCATATAATGCACCATTGACAATTCATAAGCAAAACAATACAAAAGAGATGTAGACCACACAATGCTCTTTGATTTATTAACTATCATTCATTCTGTTGGTTTATTCACTTTCTGTATCATATGGCTAAGTAAGCAATAATGCCCAATAGGGTGTATGTGGGGTCGGGCCTCGGCACCCCTGTAAGGGCATTAATTAAACATTAACACACACCCTGGAGGACATTATTGCACTTAGAGAATGGGCTGTCTGTAAGATTGTTGTGTTTTTCTTATTTTTTTAAGTACTATATTATTTTTTTGTGTATTTTTGATGTAAAATAGTTCCTCCACCTAATGTTTTCTGTAGTATATGTTAATGGTGTTGGAGAAAGCATTTTTACATGAAAAATATATAAAAAATAATATAGTACGTAACGAAATAAGTAAAACACACCAATTTTACAGACAGCCCATTTTCTCTCTTTCATACATAGTCACTTCTGCTTTCATGCACACATTCACTCACACAGGATTGCTCTCACTTTCTCTTGATCTGTCTCGCACACACACATACACACACACACACACACACACACACACACACACACACATACACACACAAGCACACACACACATGCGTGCACATGCACACACACACACACACACACACACACACACAAACACACACGCATGCACCCATACACACACGCATGCACCCGCACACACACACACACGCACACACACACACACACACACACACACACACGCGCACACATGCACACACGCACACACGCACACACGCATTCACTCACACAAGACCGCTCTCTCTCTCTCGATCTCTCTCATACACACACAGTCTTATTTGCTTTCGTACATGCATTCACTGACACACGCAGACAGAAAAATAAACACACACATACACAAACATACACACATTCACTTCTTTCTGTTTTTTTTTTTGTTTTGTTTTTGTTTTTTTACACTCGCTAAACAGCAAAAGTGCTGCTGATCAAGTGTAAAAGTAATGTCGGCCATTAGTTTTTTAGCAGTCCAAACTCCACAGCAGCTTGATATGACGCCATGAAGCAGTGGATTAATTTTTCACTGATTATTACTTGAATATTAATACTTTGTTGGAGCATGTTTGTTATTCAATCAGGGTGCTGATGTACAGTTTGCCCATTCTCTAATTACTGGTTATATCATGCAAAAAAATGATCAGTCACAGCAAATTTTAAAAGGGTTCCAAAACCATAGAATGTGTGAAGTATTCTTACCTACAAGTACTAGCCTTATTACCATTCTGCTTTTAGCTTCCTTGTAGTATTTCATGTAGATAACAGGACATAAGGAATTACATTCTTCTGCATGGAATGTTACAGAAATTGAACAGAAATACTGAAGTTTTTCATTCTAATATACCAGTACCCATTTAGTTGTACTATGTGTATAAATGGATGTGGCCAAACACATGGAATGGAATCTTCATGTACATACAGTTGCAAAGACTACCATAATGCACACTGTTGTCTGTTGTTTGCACTCACTGACCACCTGGCCATTTGTGTTGTTACAGCAGCATTGAATTTCACATACAAATGACTGAATGCCACACAAGCAAAGTTTTATGACAAAGATCCACACTGCCAGTACAATGCTCAGTCTAGTGTTATTTGTTAAGAGTTAGTTTTGTTTTCATATCAGTATCATCAAGCAGTTTAGCAATAGCTTTGCTATAACGTTCTTGCATGCCAGATAATGGTAATGGAGTAGACTGATACTGCATATTCCTAGAAGTGTGCAGAAACTTCTCGCATAACTGACCCAGTGTCACACATATAAAATGTTTTCATTCAAGATAAAGACATGACTACACTATGATTTACTTTAACAAATATGTTGCATAAGGAAGCAATAATGCCAGATATGGTATGTGTTAATGTGTAATTAATGCAAGCCCAGGAGTGTTATGAGGCCCGACGCTGCATAGAGCCCATTTTCTCTCCCATACACACATGCACAGTCTCTCTTATTTCACACACATACATATATACACACACACACAGTGTCCCCTGCTTTTATACACACATTCACTCACACAAGATTGGTCTCACCCTCTTTCTCAATCTCTCACAAACAGAGTCTCTGCTGCTTTCATACATGCATTCACTCACACAAAATTGCACTCACTCTCTGTCGATCTCTCTCACACACACACAGCCTCCTCTGCTTTCTTTCACACATTCAGTCGCACAACATCACTCTTGCTTTCTCTCTAACTCTCTCGATGTCTCTATCTCTCTCTGTCTCACACACACACTGACACACACACACACACACACACACACACACACACACACACACACACACACACACACACACACACACAGTCTCGTTCTCTTTTTTTTTTTGTTTTACATTTTATGCTGCCTAAACAGCAGAACTGCTGCTGAGCGAGTGTAAAAATAATGCCGGCCATTAGTTTTTTTTTGTAGTCCGAGCTCGTCAACAACTTGATATGCTGCTGTGGAGCAGAGGACTCATTTGTCAGTGTGCATTACCTGTACATTAATACCCTGCTGGAAAACACTCATTGTCCAGTCAGGGTGTTGTTATACAGTTTGCCTATTCGTTAAAAGGAATTGTTCCGGCCCCCTTTAAATGTCTCACACCAACTCCAAATGACAGTTGCCGACCTTTATTAAGACAAGCAAATCATTAACTTTATTCACATAAAACAACAGATAATTGGAAACTTCACATTTGTTCAAGCAACCTCAGGGCAGTGTACCCACTCACCCAGTCCGAGTTATTCATCAGGGCAGCATACCCATTCAGCCTGTCCAAATCATCCATCAGGGCAGTGTACCTACTCACCTTGACCAAACCTTAAATGGGCAGTGTACCTGCATACCCTTTGAAAATAAGCAGCATCCAAATAAACTCATTTATTATCAAGCAGCGTACAGCAACTCACTTGATCCCCAAACTCAATGCCATCAACACCCTCACCTAGAGGGGGAACAGAAGAGGGCAACCCTGTCCCTCTTCTCCACTCCTGAGCTATCAGTAACATGAAAAGAAAAACAGAAGGGAGGGAGGGTCACCAACTCATGGCTAAATGTGACACCACTTTCCCTGCTACAATAATAAAAATGCTAAGCCCCTCCTCAAACCTACCTCACTTCCCCTAACTCCCCAAGCCAATTAACCCCTTAATGTCCACAGCCCAGCTACCTGACTTAACCATACACAACCCCCCACTTTCCCCATTCCTCCTATACTACTCCTCTTTCACCTCCTTTACCCTAAAAGAGGGTCCTGGATAAATTGGTTTGTCCCAAATTTTATTTGTCCTTTTAAATGACTCACACCAACATGAAAAGACAGTTGACAACCTTAATTAATACAACCAAATCATTAACTTTATTCACATAAAACAACAAATAACTGTAAACTTCACATTCTTTCAAGCAACCAGAGGGCAGCGTACCACTCACCCTGTTCGAGTCATTCATCAGGCAGTGTACCCACTCACCCTGTCCAAATCATCCATCAGGGCAGCGCACCTACTCACCCTGGCCAAAACTTAAATGGGCAGCGTACCTGCTCACCCTTTCAAAATAAGCAGTGTCCAAATAATCTCACTTATTATCAAGCAGTGTCCAGCAACTCACTTGATCCCCAAACTCAATGCCATCAACACCACTGCCTAGAGTGGGACCGAAGAGGACAATCCTGTCCCTCTTCTCTACCACCAACCTGATCCCAGGCTCTTCCCCCTCTTATCCAATAACCTTCACAATACCCTCTAAAACAATTTCAAATCTACATTAAACAAATTGAAGCCCACATCACTCAACTGCACCCCATCTGATCAAAACCAAACAACATCACTATCTTTGAAATTCCTATGCTTTATAGTGTACATGCCTAAGCCCCCCAATTGCCTGGCCAACCTCTGGTTAGCAAACTTCCAAACCCACTCAACAGGCTGATAACTGAATGCATTCCTCCAAATCAAACGTGGAACTATCTCTGACCTTGCTATACACATACCAGGGCATAAAGTCTGCAACTTAAAAAAATCCTCTGCTATGGTATTCATCAACTGTTCCTTCAAAAGAATTCCTAGATCATTACCGCCCAAGTGCACCATCAATATTCATGGATAACTCACTCGCAACCTTAACACTTCAAACTCATGTATTGGTTGATCCCATCTAAGCCCTCTATCCCCATGCCAAGTAAGCGTCCAACCTAACTGAGACAAACCCAAATTCTATCCGTCCACCCTAACCACTGCCCATTTCTCTGCCCAGTGGATATAAGGATGACCCAGGATGATGATCTTCTTTCCTAATAGAAAGAAAGAAAAGAAAATTAATAATGTATGCAGTGCAAATCTTATCTAATATAAGATAAAAATGCATTAGAAGACCACCTCCCAATTCTTTAAATAACTTCAATGGAACTGCCTTCCCTAGCCAAGCCTGAAGTTCTACCAATGCAAAAGGAATGAGATGCAAACCTCGCCACTGGAAAACCCATGTAACAAAAAACCCTCCTGATGACATGCACTAGCCAATCACTTGTCACCCTCCTAACATCCAGTAACCAAAAAAACAAGTCATATGGGCCCCCAACCTAAGTCCACCTTAATTCCGTAGCCCACCTTACTGGGAAAAGCCTAACATTCCTATCTTTTTTGAGTACTATTGATGCACCTTTCCTCACCTGATCTGTCTTAGTCCTTCCCAGCCCAATAATCACTATCCCAGGACCTATGATTACATCCCTCGAAAGTAATGATCCTAACAACTCAGACACACAGAATGCACCAAAATATAACCATACACGCAAAGTGACCCACATAATGTAATCCAAGGACTTACTCTTCAGTAAGGCTAAACCTTTCAGTAAAACTTTCAGCAACATCCTCGTCAATGGCCATTGCATATCACTGTGCTCTCCAGTCAATCTTTCCCATCCCCTCAACATATGTCCAACTGTCCAAGACTTTGTAAAGTCATGTAACCCTGATAACTGCACAAATATGTTAATTGCCACTAAATCCACCCTAACCATTTGTAACGCTTTGCTAAAACCAAAGCTCGAGCTAAGCAAAGAAGCAGTAATTCCTCTGACCAAACCCCGTCATCTACTGGCAATTGAAAGACAAACTGATCAAATTCGCAAAGATATCTACCATAAGCCTTCCTTGTAGACATCTCCCAAGACTGATGCACCAGCCTCGTGGTTACCTCGATCCAAGGTGCCACACCTCCTCTGGCAAGAGTACTGGCCCTTCTTCCATCCCTGGCATCAGCAGCTGAAACCCAGAAAACTGAAATCAGGGCAAGCTGTCAGCAATGGTATTACTCACCCCAGGCACATGCACCCTTGCAAATAAAAAAATTAATTATCAAACTTTGTAAAACCATCATATGCAAAATCAACAATAGCATCTTGTCTGCAGCACCCGCACCACTGTCATGTTACCTGAAAGAAAAATTACCCACTTCCACTGCAAATGCTCCTTCCAAACTACTGAAGCTGCTCAAATTGGCATCAACTCTAACAATGCGACCTTCCTTTTCCATTCTTCCTTTCAGTACAGAGGCTATTTAGCTGCAAACCATTGTCCACCAATGTAAGTTCCCATGCCAATGCCCCCCTGCTGCATCTGTGAATAACTGAAGTTCCTCTTGCCCCACCCAATCTGCCTGCCAAAAACAAATCCCATAGAACTGATCCAAAAAACAGAACCAAAGCAACAAATCCTCCCTAACCAACTTATTAACCCTAACCCAGTGGTGTTTACTCTTAGCCCCATTTTAACAAAAAGGCCACTGACCTACAGAAAGTATGTCCTGGATGCACTCCCAACATGCAAAATTCAAAAGCCCTAACAGTTCTATAACTGTCCTGATCTGTACCTTATCCTTAGCCACAAATGACCTAATTGTAGCCCTTAGGCAGACAAAACAATCCCTGTTCTGCATCCACTAATAATCCCAAAAAATCTAAAGCTCTTACTGGGCCCTCCAACTTATACTGAGCCAATGGGACCCCTAAGTCATCAGACATCCCCAACAATTCTCACAGCCCTTCCTGTGCACCTTCTTGTCCCTCCCCAACTAGCAAAAAATCATCCAAGTAATGTATTACCTTCTGCATAACAACCATCTTCTTCCATACTCAATGAAATAAGAAAATATAAACACAATGCACCAAGGTAACACACAGTAACGTTTAATGAAAACAAAAAGTAAAAGGCAGAGGTGAGCTTTCGCAACAATAGTTGCTTTATCAAACTTGCTCCAAAATAAAAAAAACTTTAAAACCATATTTTTACAGTTTTGAGAGTGGTTGTAAAAGGCATTCGTTTTGGAGCAAGTCTGTATAGATCCCCGGGGTGGCAGCTGGGAATCTAAACTGGAGTACAGAGAGCTGCTTTGGCAACTCAAATTAGTTGCGGGGAGAGCACCGGGTTTAAATGACAATATCAATATTAGCAGCATTTTAAGACTTAGAGCTGCTAGATTATGATTATGAGAGATTGTAATTAGGTACAACTACTAGGATGGTAATTTGTTTTTCCTGTTTCAGGAACTACATATTGTGTTTACAGATAGATTTTGTAGGATTTTGTATCTTTTTCTTTTTATTCTATGATGTTGTGTACTATTTACTTATTTTAGTGGTCCAGGTCTCGTACAGCATTGTCAGAAGTGTTTCTTCACAGAATTGCATTTTTAAAGAAATGTTTTAACATTGGATTTTAAAATATTTTTAAAATAATTGATGAGTTTTTGGGTGGGGTAGTCACATGATGTAATTTAAGCTATTCAAGCTATTTAAGGGGATTTATTTAATTGCACTGAGTTCTGAAGAAGCCTGGTATTTGTACTAGGTGAAAGCACTTAACTTTACTGTGTCATGTATTGGTCTGCATTGGATTAATTAAAGAAGTTCTTTTCATTACTGCTTGAGGTTTGGTTGTTGGAACCTTCCTTGGTCGAGTGCTTTTTGTATTGCTTCTTGTTTCAACTTTGTTTGTTCCTGGTTAGAAATGGTGAATTAACCTGAACTGCCCTGCCCGTTTCTTTGGTACCAGACCCAATGGAGAAACCTTAAAAGTGTCAAAAGGTGGACTGTCAAATGGGTCCCGTAACCAACCCACCTGACACTCCTTCTCAACCAAACACCACAAGATGGCCTCCTTGCCCTGCAGTGATAGCAGATTCTTACAAACCACCCCATCTCCCACCACCCTAGATTTAATAGGGAACTCCTGATAAAAAAACATCTAATATCTCCTTCTTAAGCAGAGGATTAGGAAAGTCTTGGATCATTCATAGTAAAATCTCCACCTTAATGGGAAAATGCAACCCTTCCCCTAATCCCCCTGAAGAGCCCTCTGCTGCGTAATCCATGAAAAGTACATCTGCCCCTAAGGTTATGAAACCCCTGAGCAGAAAGAAAGCCATCCTCCCCTGATGTGAAGCTTGCAGTGATAGAATTAACCTCATGGTGCCCACATTGAATGGCTGGATGGTTCCCCCCACACCTTGAACAAATTTGCAAGAACTTGCACCCTACCCATGAACAACTTCCATCATTAAAGGCCCCAAAATGCACCATCCCCTTCTCTCCTTTTTCCCCTTTATTAATCCCACCATAGCTGTCCATCATTGTAGCCAACCAGATGTCAGGATGCCACACCTCCCAGCAAAGAGAATGATCCACCACTTTCCGCTTCCAGAACCTCTGGTCATACCATAACCAAGTATTCCCTGGCCATAAATGCTGTCCCTCCTGAATCATGAGAAAATAACCCAAAAGGGGCAAAGCCAAAGTCCCATCCTTTTCCAGCAGCCATGTAATAAAACCAACTACTCAGTTATCCCATGTCCTAGGGTGAATTCTACCCACCCTCTTCCTCCTCAATGCAGCCAAGGTGGCCAGCAAATCCTTACTGATAGCCAACTTAGTTGTAACCAGATGCTGTACCCCCTCATCATCAATTAACTCAAAGACATCCACATATTCCCCCTTCCAAATCTTCTCCTTAACTGAAAATGGAATTTGCAGTGTTAAAAAGACTGCTCCCGATCCTTGACCCAAGAACTGCATAGTTAACAAGTCACCTGGGTGAAGGCCAAAATCAGTACCTAGCTCAGAACTCAATCTTGTGCTACCCACTGACTCTGCACTGTCCTCCCTAATTGTTATCCCCCAATTGACACATAACTCCCTGCAACTTCCCCAGTAGCACCCTATACAGTATTCCATTCACTACCAAATTCCAGCCCCATGGACTCCCTGTCCTCCCCAACTACCCCGACATTTCTAGCATCTACCCCACCTATCAAAACAGTTGATGTAAGATCATTACCAGATCCTCCGTCTTGCATCCCACCCAGAACTCATGGGCCAGCTAGAACCACCTGCTTTGATACTCACTGCCTCTTGCCTCGACCTATCAACATAGCCCTTGTAGTGCAGCGCCACCTGTTTTGTCTGGATTCCCTCACCTGCTCTGTCACCTCCATGTCAGCATTAGACAGCCCATGAAACAGTTCTTCCACCTGTGCCACTATCACCTCCCAAGGTTGCCAAAATCTCTGCATGTTAGCCATCTGGAGGAAAAAAAAACATTAGCCAGTGATTACAACCATGTTCCTACTAACTTCAACCCCCTCCCTGTTAAACACTGATCAATCCCCCATACCCACCTATCTACCTCACAGCGCAAGGCTGAGAAAAAAAAAACACACCCAAAACACACACCGGGATATTCATTAAATACTGTACCCACAACTTCAAAGCAACTTGCACTAGTATAAATGCACTTAAGGGCACAGAACACAGAACTTAAATGTCCGTAGCCATTTCCTGCCTACCATCTGCCATGATCTGCCTTTAAACCCCAGCATCCCCAATAACAGATCACAACATGAAATAAATGGTGTATTCTGCAAAAGATTTACCCCTGCCAAGTCTTGAACCCGGGACCCTGTCAAGTACAGCATAGTGCATTAGCCCACTAGGTCACTCAGCTCTAGAAGCACTGAACAACTGAGAGGGGTGAGCTCAATGAAGGAACGCACAGTAGCCCTGATACAGGCCCTCCCAGCACCTCCCACCCCATCTCCATTATTTTCTTTAAAATGAAGGTTGAGGGAATCAAACTCTGTACCTCAGGAAGTAAAGCTCACTGTGTTAACCTTTGCACCAGCTGCCACCACTCAGGGATTACTGCTGCCTTAATGTAAGGTATTGTACCAAGTCACTATTTGGGAAGCTTCTATACTGTGGGGAGTGGGAATGTTATTCATTCCCTCCAACACAAGCAATCAACAGTGCAACCCGGTGCTCCTGTCCTTTATCAGGTCTACCTGCCCTCCTAACATCTCCTGCTCTCAGCACAAATATACCTCTTAACTGTATAGATTTTCACAGAATTCTCTCAGGAATGAAGTCGCTAAATAATTACATACATTTGAGTTTCAGACTTCAAATCCTTCAGAAAATGTATTTTAAAACATACCCTGTTACTTTGCCAAACTTTCCATGTTTATAAGAGCAATATTTAAAATATGTCCCTATTTTTAGACCTTTGTCCCCCCATATTGTTGAACTTTGTCCAGATATTTTGCCTTAAGAGGTTGAGAGGTGTGAGTCTGACATTAAAGTGTAATGCGGGGACCTCCTGCCTGCCCCCCTGAATGCATACATGCCACAAAATCTCTTCCTTTATTTATTTTTTTATCCTTACATGCATTTATAGCTTGTACCATGGTGGTGGTGTTGCGGCAGCGTTGTCGCCTCACAGTAAGATGCTGTCTGATTCGATTCTCAGCTAGACCGTCTTCTGCCTGGAGACATGCATGAATGGGCATACCTTCATTGAAGGTTGTGCATCAGGGCTGGTAACTTGGCACGTAAAAATCAAATACCAATCATTAGCAGACTGAAGTTCTGCTGTGGCGACCCCTAATCGGGAAAAGCCGAAAAGACACAAACATGCATTTATAGCTTCTTCAAAGCTATTTCTCACTTCGATAGAGCTCTCCAACTAAAATAAGAAACACTGGAGCTCTCCATCATGCCAAGGTGTAAACAACAGCTCAACACCTCACAGTACATGCCCAAAACCTCCATGATCATGAGTGGATGGTTACAAGCCCAGGAAGTGACAAACCCCCCCTCAAAGGCCTGTAACAAGGAAAAAGACTACAGACCACTGACTTTTGAGGCAATCAGCCCTAAACCACCCTGCTGAATGCAAGGCAAAATGGGGAATACAAGGGACTGCCTGGAATAGATATACTCCCCCACCAATGAAAACTACAAGCATCACAAGTTCACCAGGAGCACAGAGGATGGGAGCAGCCCAGAAAGTGAGGAAACCCCACTCAAATGTCTGGAACAACACAAGGTAAGATGGAGGACCCAGGGGACAGAACAACACCACACACTAGCCAGCCATGTTAGCCTTACTCCCCCACCAGCACAAGCGACTAGCACCGAGGCCATCCCTGACTCATCTACCTACTGCCTACCCTCCACTCATGTGGCCCTCACTCACTCACAGCCCCATCTCCCTGCTCCATTCATACAGCCATCATCCACTCATATAGCACTTTCTCCCTGTTCCCCAACTCATCTATACACTAACCTAACTAAAGGAGACAGGGGGAAAAACAGTAATTATACTTCCCACTGGCCTTACCAACCTGTCTCTGATGCCCTCCATCCCTCACATACATCATACAAGGCCTACCTGCCACTGAAGTACCTACAGGTCATCCTGGATGTGGGTTAGCTTCACCAACTCATGCCTAAATGTGACCCACTTCCCCTGCTACAATAATATAAAAGCTAAGCCCCTCCCCAAACCTACCTCACTTCCCCTAACTCCCAAAGCCAATTAATCCCTTAATGTCCAGAGTTCATCTACCTGACTTAACCATACACAAAACCCTCTCCCTCCCCATTCCTCCCTCCTTTCCCTCCTTTACCCCAAAAGAGGGTCCTGGACAAATTGGTTTGTATCAAACCTCATTTGTATTGTATGACCATTTACAGCCTGATGTTCTGTATTGGAAGATAGCATATATTTAAAGAAATAACATTATATATCATATTCCCCTGTCTTTGATAAGTGAAGTTTCTTTCACATTTTACTTCATAATATATGACTCTATATATTATCTTTGATTCAATAACAGTGAAATTAAAAGGTAAAATAAAAAAATCCATACAGCCATTGCAAAAACTACAACAAAATATTCAGCAAAGCTACAGTCTGTACAGTGAAATAGTTAAATCACGAAGTGGAAGCCCATGGTATATACATAAATCACTGTTTAGGGATATACCAGTTTTTCAGCTAAATGGCTTTAGAATACCCATGATATTTTAATTTTTTTAAAGCTTTTACTGATATAGTCATGCTAATAAACCCACATTGCACTAGCTGTAGAAATACCATATTTCACGTTTTTTCTCAGCTTGTTATCATAGCATATGTGGACTGCCTGTCCATAATTTAGAAACACAGAGCTTAGAAACAAGCCTGATGTCCACAACATTAAGATGACAGCAAAACATCCCAAATAATGTCCAAACCATTGGGTAAAAAGGTCAGACAAACAAACCATTTAGTAAAAACTACAAGACACACTCAACAAACCTAGAGTCTTCACTGTGTAATACCTTAAACCTTTTGTACTAGAGGGCCATGGGATATATACAAATGAACCCTTAAGGATGTACCAGCATTCATCTAAATTGTTTCTTATTATGTAGGGCTTTATTGACCTGAATACACCAGTAAAGACTTAAATAGTAAAAATAAAAAGACATAAGCATTCAGTAGCCAGGTAGCTGAAACAATGGCTTGTCATTATGGGTCATTTGCATCCCATAGGCCTCCACTATAGAAGTTTTATGGTATTACACTGTAAGGACACTAGCTTTGCTGGATCTTTCCTGTGATTTGCTAACATTCTGATCTTTCAATGATTCTATTACTTTAATATCAACAGAAGGCATATAGACTTTATTAGATAAGGCACTGGAGTAAACATTTACACCAAAACCCTGGAATCAGTACAATAAACTGGCATTTTAAAACTAATATTCCATATTTACAATATTTTATACTTTCAAATGCAGTCAGGACAGTGGAAAATGAATTTATAATATCATTTGCAGGTGACAGTTCCTCCACAGCCTCAGTAAATACATTTGTGTCCGAAACATATTCTTGTCTAGAATTTTTGGAAAATATGTCACAGCTGTCTTCAACAAATGTCTTACCATTAACAGTTATGACTACAAAAGATCTTGGCATCTTATACCTCAATAATTAAATGCTGGTTGCAAACATTGCTGCATTCTGAACAAATATGCCTTTCTGCAACCTTAAATGATATCTGCTTGATTGGACAAGATACTATTTTTGTCTAGACTGATTCTGTTACTTACATCTTATTTGACTTTCTCTGCATTGCCTAATTTAGTAAAATGTGTGAAACTTAGATTTTAAACATTGATTCTTAAGCAGTTCTACAGGTGATTGCCCAGTACCATGCAATGCATTATTTCTATATTACACTAATGCAATCTAACACGTACTATTGTTGCTTTGCAATTTCTTAAGACCTTGATATCCTGAAAAATTCTTTCAACTTGACCAATTTATTGCATATATGCTGAACTTATACTATCATGCTGTAACTCCTATTTTCATACAGACACTTTCACAGTAAAAACTGTGCGACAAAACATATTTAAAATTACCACAACCCACAAAAATAAATATTACACTGTAATGATAAACTGACATATAGGGTCATCCAATTTAATACTTTTTGTAAATTCTGGGTTTTAATAGATAGACATTAATGTGGCCAGAATAAGGAAACTAGGTAGCTGCATAAGGCACCACTCAGCCAGGGGAGCTTTTCAAACTTTTTTTTCACTAAATAAGTGATGCCTTTTAATGAAAGTGCTGCATGCATTTCTGTACTCAGTCACACACATAATCTAAATAGTGAGGCTCTGAGATTCATTGTCTACATCACTGTGGGTAGTACTGAGAACAAAGCCCAGAAACATTGAAGAATGGAAGGTAATGACTATGGTGATAATACAGTGCTGGGAGTCTGTGACCAGTGCACCATGAGGGTTTTCAAGAGAATGCTGCAGTCAGCGTGTAGCTCATGCAGAATGACAGGGTTTATAGCAGACATTTTTCTTATGCTTGCAGATTATGGGCAATGGACTTTGCTGGACTAATTTGTGTGAGCCAAGTTGGAATGCTTCTCATCATAAACCAAGAAAAAACAACTGAAATAATGTTCTAGTGGGCATTTGTTAGTTCAGATTATGTAAACAATTAAGCATGTCATCCTCAAATTGGACTTCCTCAGAAGAAATTAATTAAGTTAACCAACTATCTTTATATTGATACTTCAGTGTTTAATTAATGATTTTAAGTAAAAAGATAAAACACAGGAGAATTATTCGTCCAGTAAAAATTAAAATAAAAGTGGAGAACAAAAGGGCTACACAATGAAATTTTATAAAGATGAGACAAGCTTTCACATAGAAATGTTTTTTCAAGTGAATTTAAAAATTCCACATACAAACCTGTATATACAGACAATGATACAATTAAGCTAAACTTTATATCAATGATGTAACCCCTTTTGTTTCAAAACTGGTTTAATGATTTCATGTAATTGATGAGATTATACAACATGTATATAAAGATGGTCAGTTTTCTTACTCAACTAGTTCTGATGAAGTCTGATTTTAGGATAAAAATGTTTAACTGCTTAGAGACTATTAATTAAAGATGGTCTACTGGAGCACTGTTTCAGTTGCCTTTTGTGTTTTAATTATTTATACAAATGAGAAGAACTTGTTCACAGTGCATTAGTCTGTAGTTTATACTGTAGCTGGCTTCTGCATATGTGAAACATATTAATGTGAATAAAAAATGATAAAGGTGCATAACTTAAAGTTCAAGAACTGATTTAATGGAACTCAGTCTTAAGGAAGACTTCTTCAGAACTAAAATTACTGTGGCCATTATTGCTTGTCTGTCTGCTTATTATTCTTTTATTTTACTTGTTTGTTTTCATATGCAATGCTATTACAATTATACATGTATAATTGTTGGGTAGGAGTCTATGTTTGAATGAACCAATTTGCGTTATGAATAATCCTCTCGAGTAAAGCACCTTGCAGACCAAAAAACAACTCCAAAGACAAATGAAATCTCAAGGATGCACCAAAAAGCTGTGAACGAAAATCCAACTAATATATAGTAGACAGGTTCTTTATTAGTATAAACATACAACGATGGTAAGCGCTTTCACGTCTTTAAGACGCTTCTTCAGACCTCAATATTGCTACATTTCATTTTCTCCTTAAATATAAAAACAATTAGCACCTTCATTTCATTAATTGTAACATTTATAATTTAAAGTGCAAGTGCATAAATACTCAATTTTATAAACATAATAAATGGGAATACTAAGAACTATATCCAGATTCATATAAACCTTTCTTGCATGCATGAATATATCAAGGTACAAGTGCTTGAGAATTAAAAGTGCTTAGGAATTAAAAATAAAAATAAATAAAATGCTAATGCATATAAAGTCTGAGTAATACACGCTCAATCCATACAATAAAAGAAGACAATACTAAGGACTATATGTATACTTATAATGTCATTAAAACTTATATAACCAAATGAATTACTGATCTAATATTAAGTCCAAGAAAAATTAAAAACATGTTAAAATCTATGTGTTTTAAAACTAATAAAAATAACATATGAACATTGAAGCATGAGTAGACCATATATACACTGGATGTCAGTGTCAATGTTTCAAGGATCTAGACGCTAAAAAGGGCTTCAAAGTGATTTTCTCATTCAGCCCATATTTGTGTGCCTGTAACCTAAGGATCCATTTACTCTCTATTTCCTCTGTGTGATTTTTTACATTACCTAATCTGTTTGTTCTTCTTACTAATTCGAGTACTCTAAATTTAAAGCTATGGCTGGATCCATACTCCATGATATGACGTGCCAAGGCGTTGGTAGCGTTTTCCTTGTTGACTGCATATATATGTTCTCTTATTCGTTCACGAAGAGTTCTGTTTGTCTTTCCTATATAAAATTTATCACATGTTTCACATTGTGCCAAATAAACTAAATCCTTTGTTCTGCAGTCTGCATATCCTCTAAATGTATAAACATGACCTATATGAGGATGTATAAAAATTTCATTATCTGCTATATATTTGCACTGGTTGCATGTGCGACAAGGAAAAGTCCCTTTCCTTTGTGATTGTACTGGCTTATTCCCTGTTTGTTCATAGCACAATAGTCTTTTTAGAGATTTCATATTCTTGTAAGTTATATTAGGCTTGTCATCTACTAACATTCTAATCCTGTCATCCATCAATAATAGTTTCCAATTATTTTCTATAATTCGCTTAACTTGTCCATTCCTGTTTGTATATGGAATAATTAATCTATTTTTCCTTTTTTGTGTGTTTTCAGTGTTTCCACTATCGCCAGCTTTCCTATGGAAAAACGGCTTGCCTTTGTGAGCTCTTAAATCACTACATGATGTTATAGTTCCTTTCACCTCATCCTCCTTATAACCTCTAGATGTAAACTTATTAACCAAACCAACTTGCTGTTCTTTAAAAACTGTATCCTGAGTGGTGAGTTTTGATGTTCTAAGTACTTGATTCTTCACAATATTGGAATATATATGTTTGGGATGCATGCTGTTTCGGTGTAACAGATTGTTTCTCCAGCTCGGCTTCCTATAAACTTCTGTATCTATCCCATTTAGTCCTTTAGTAAGCTTAACATCAAGAAACTCAATAACAGTCAAAGAGTAAGTATTTTCAAAAACCAGAAAGTCTGTAGTGCCATTAAGATATGTCACAAAATCACATAGATCTCTCTCATTACCTCCCCATACAAAAAACACATCGTCCACGAACCGACCATAATATTTGATGCATTCAGCATATGTCACATTATTAAAGACATACATATCCTCCCAATAAGCCAATACCAAATTGGCATAGGAATTTGCACAGGGAGTGCCCATAGCTACTCCCTTTTTCTGCAAGAAATAGCTGTTTTCATGTAGTAATGCATTATTTTCCAATACCATTTCTAGCAGTAACATCCATTGTATCACCTTATTGTTGGTAACTCCCTTTTCCAATAAATAAAGTCTCACATATTCAATGCCTATGCTATTAGGTATAGAGGTGAACAAAGATTTGACATCTAGGGTTACAAAGATGTCATCTATACCAATGGGTATATGATTATTGGATGATGCTAGATTTTCCAAAAATTGTTGTGTATCTTTTAAAATATGACCTACATTATTAACAACTGGTTTAAATTGTTTATCCAAATATATGGATATCGGCTCAGTCAACCAACCTTTGCTAGACACGATGGGTCTAAGGGGGGGTCAAATAACTCTTTATGGATCTTTGGAAGGCCCCTAAAAGTAGGAACCAGTGGGTCTTCTATTAAAAAATATTTATACAGACTCTCATCTATCACATTGCTCAATAGTAAATCATAAAGATGACTATGAAAACTCTTTATTAAGTTATTCAAAGAATACCTACCCAATGGTTTATACGTGACTTCATCAGCTAACATATTTGCTATTTTCATTAAATACATAGCTCTGTCCATGATTACCATGGCTCCCCCTTTGTCTGCCTGCCTAATAACAATGCTTTCATTCTTTTGCAAATTCAAAAGTGCTTTCCTTTCTATACTTGACATGTTGAAAAACTCAGTCTTAACATTTTCACTATCATATAAGTCCATCAAATCAGTCTCACAGGCTCGCTCAAATACATCCAGTAACGGATGCAGTTGCGGCACATAGACTGAAGGTTTTTTAAAAATGTTAATATTTACTATATTTTCAGTGTTTGAGCCTTCATTAGCATACATCATCTTTAAAGCAATGCTCCTAGTGAACATTTTTATATCAATGATGAAATCCGTAACATCAACAATACCAGAGGGTATGAAATTCAAACCTCTGTTAAGTATAGATATTTCTGATTCATCTAACTCATAGTTGGAAATATTTACCACTAAGTCTTGCTTATTGACTTCAGCGCTTTCTTCTGTTTCTCGTATATTTCCTCCGTGTATTTTCTCTTCCTTACTTTGTTTTGTGGGGACCATCTCTTCCTTTCTTGTTGTTGGATTGGAAGAGGAAAAGATGGAAAATCCTCAGCTTCCATGAAGACTTCACATTCATTTGCAAGAATGGTAACTGCCGAGCCATTGGCGGGCATCTTCCTGCGTACAACAGGATCATTTGAATGTTCTGTGTTGAGACCGTCGTTTCTTTTAGAAATGTTTCCTTCCCCATTCGCATGCACCAGTGCACATAAATATGGGCTGAATGAGAAAATCACTTTGAAGCCCTTTTTAGCGTCTAGATCCTTGAAACATTGACACTGACATCCAGTGTATATATGGTCTACTCATGCTTCAATGTTCATATGTTATTTTTATTAGTTTTAAAACACATAGATTTTAACATGTTTTTAATTTTTCTTGGACTTAATATTAGATCAGTAATTCATTTGGTTATATAAGTTTTAATGACATTATAAGTATACATATAGTCCTTATGTTTGAATGAAAGTGACTGTCTCTGGCCTGCTGCATGTTTCTTAAGTTAAACAATCATTATTCTGGCGTTCCAAGTCTAATGCATATTTTTGAAGCAAGATGAAATACTTTACTGTGGTTGACTGCAATGTACTTTTGTGAATTACCAATGCAATAAATTACTTTGGCCATTATTATTTGTTTTTTATTTTATTATAGCCAGACATCTGACGTATAAGTAGTCAACAACATAGATATAATCACTTGATACTATCTGTGGTTTAAAATGACTGACACTGCAGTGATTAGCTCAGGTTAGAGTCATTATTCTGGCTTTTGCAGAACTAATGTATAATTGTGTGAAAAAGATGGAATGCTTTAATGTGACTATTGTCTTTGTGAAATAAAGTTAAAATACATTATTGTGGCTACGACATTTAGAATAATCTGACAACTGAGGACGGTAGTGAATACATTTGTTTTAACTGTGTCATACAGGGTTCTGTATGTAGATGAGTATGACTGATCTTGCTAGCATTTGCTCATGTTAAACAGTCATTAGTATGTATTGTCAGGATTAGTGTGCATTTGTGCATCGAAACAAAACTGAATTACATTACTATGGTCAGTTTTATTAAAGTAAGACATTTCATCTATGGACAGCTGGCAACGTAGGTATAATCATTGGGTATGAGGATGTTTATGGATGAAAATGACCTTGCTCTCATGATTAAATTAAAAAGTCAATTCAATCTGGCTTTGCAGAACTAGTATGCATTTGTGGAAAGCAAAGCTGAATGATGTTTGTAGCCTTTTTTTAAATACAATCAGGCATCTTAGGTGAATGTACACAGCCAATGCAGAGGCTGTAATTAATTGGTAAAAAGCCATATGCACATTAAAGTAACTTAAACCATAACAGTTAAACAGTCATATGGCAGGAGCAGTGTCATGCAATGTACTGTATTTGTTAAAATCAGTGCAAAATGATTGTTATGGCTTATGCATGCTATGCATGGGGTGAGGAGGCAAGGGTGCAATGTATTTAAGTGTAACACATTAGCCATACGTTTATTCACTTTCCATCACAGTCAATCATCAGTAATTTATTCAACCATGGTGATTTGTTAACATGCATGTACACATCACGCTAAGCCTATATGCTCAATTTGTGTTAGTGTGACGTGCAGTGATTATCATTGAATATGCAAGATGCTAAGCAAGCCTACACATTTAGCAGCACCTGTTCATGGTCTGAACATCTGTTAGGTGCCATGAACAGACGCACAGAGCATCAAGAACACAATATAAACAACAGATTGTGTATACATGCAACCATAGTAAGTAAACAAGAGCAGACAGCACTATACCAGGGAAGGGAAAGTTGAATTTAATAATTAATACACAGGAGAAACTAAATGTGCAAAGTGTACATAGATATATTAAGATCTGTGCACAAAGAGCAGTAATGGGATTTTTTTTTCTCAGCAAATTATTGTGCCCACTTAGGGACATGTACATCAAAAAATAAAAAGAAATGGTGACAAAGGATATGAGAAGAACACAAAGCTACAGAGTAACAAAGGACAGTAAATGTGATATTTTTTTAAAGTGCTGACATGACAAAATAGTTAGCAAGGACAGTAGATAAATTAGGGGATATTTACATATACTGCAGGTAAGGCAATCAGATGTGTATCCAGAAAGCCATCAGTTTTAACCAACAGTGTGCGTAGTCCTCATCTATCATGTAAAACAAAACATAAATGAACCCTACATGTGTTGTATTATGCACTTCAGAGATGGACATACTTTTTCCATTTGTTGTCACTTGTAACCGTACAAAGGGGTTTGCAAAGTTAAACATATATTTGCCAAGCATGCGTTATATATTAAAGTAAAATATAAACATTAGTATATACAGTTATAAAACCTAAAGTTATATTTGCCACTGTGGCATGCTCAGTAATATTTGTGCTACTATATGATTATATTAAGAATGCCTAGCTAGACCTGTGTGGCAGGTGTATGGAAGTAGTATGCCATTGTAATGTATCCTGAGGGGCTAATCAATGGTTATTAATGACACCCACATAAAGATGTCATAACATACAGGTTAAAGAATGGTTAACTCTTTCATTGCCTTGTGTGTATAAAAGAAATAATACTGCTATTGGTTATGTCAATGTACACACTTGTGGCATGTGGAAATATGGATAAGAATCACAGCCAGCAGTCATTTCAACAATAGTAATTAAGTGATAAAAAAATATTTTTCAGCAAACTGCATGTTGTGAATTGTAGCAAGCTCTTGACTGTTTGTGCATGCTGTGTATGTATGTAGCAAAATACAGAAGGGCATGATACATACACAAATGATGTGTTACATTGATCGGAATATAAAGAGAACAATGATCTAATATATTTAAGCCGCAGTGGTGCAGCGGTAGCGTTGTTGCCTCATAGCAAGCGGTTCTCCAATTTGATTCTTGGTGGGAGCGTCTTCTGTGTGAATGTCCTCCCCACAGTTGAGTGGCATTCGAAAGACATGCGTGAATGGGCATACCTTCGTTGAAGGTTGGGCATTTGGCTGGCACATCGGCACAATAAAAATTGACTGCCAATCATTAGCGGACTGGAGTTCCACTGTGGTGACCCGTAACTGGGAAAAGCCAAAAGAAGAAGAAAAAAAAAAATATATATATATATATATATATATATATATATATATATATATATATATATATATATATATATCTATATATATATAAAATATCAGTAGTCTAACTTTAGCACAAATGAAAAATGTACAAGGAGAAATTAGGCAATTAGGCATACTCATGCAGCTTATGTACAAATGCCCATAAATCAATATATAACGCAATTATAGTCAGTCCCCTGACAAATGTGATGTGTATCTCTGAATATCATGTCTATCATTATGTTGTAGAGAAGATGTTTGAGATAAAATTGAAAGAAAGTAATGGGAGAGCCCTTTCCCACTTTAAATGTTTCAGCTGACTGGAAGTGCATACATCACATCTGTCATTGAAACCATACTTATCTGACACAACAGCCACACACACACACACACACACACACACACACACACACACACACACACACACACACACACACACACACACACACACACAAGTTTAACACTGTTGTATATGAACCACTTACCCATCTGTTTACATTGTCTAGAAACCACAGTACCTACTGCAAGCACCATAGGAGAAGTCAGAGTTCTACACTGACAGAATGCCCTTTTGAAAGGATTACCTCATTAGTGAGTTGCAGAGAAGAATTTTTTGATAAAAGTAGGAAAAAAATATGGGAAGCCCTCTCCAAGTTTAAATGCTTTCTATGAGTGGAAGTGTATACTTCAGATGGGTGTGTGTGAATCCAGTCCTGCCTAGCACTACACACACACACACACACACACACACACACACACACACACGCACACAAACAAACATACACTAATAAGATCAAGTGCTGTATTTGAATACCTACCTAATTACACAATCTAGAGTCCATTGTAACAGTTGCAAACACCACAGGAGAAGTCTTTCTTTACATATTATTTATTTTATTTATTTTACATTTGTTAACCGGGATGGTGCGACTGGATACATGTCCTTTTTCAGTGGAGGCCCAGGGAGAAAAGCTCCAACAGAGTTACATTGATAATTAGGTACAGTAAATGAGCTGAAAGAACTTAACAAAACATAGGCTATTTACATACAAGTACAAGACTGCCATTACTATTTCTGAGATTACTACAAATGTAACATTAATAACATATTAGCAAGGATGGTAGGCAGTATAATGACATAGAGTTAGACAGGATACATATTTCTTTATCACAGTATACAAAGTACTTATCATCTTAGCTAGTTGTTTATGTTTTAGTTAAAGGCACAGAGCTAGTCTGGGTTTGAGCAAGGACATAGCCAGTGTGACTTGAAGTGGAGTTTTAGACTATTTTTGAATTGACTTAGAGAAGTTGCAAGCATGATGTTATTTGGGAGAGAGTTCCATATTTTACCAGTGGTGATGGCAAATAGCGCGTCACCACCTAGGTTGAGAGATTTAGTTGTTTGGACAAGGAGTCTGTTTGCTGAGTGAAGGCAGCTTAGATTGGAGTAGGGAGTCATTAAGTGTTTTAGTGCTGGGGTATTCTCAGGTTGTTTAAGGATTTTGAAGGCCTCTATGAGTTGGGACTGGTGAAGAAGGTGTGGGAATTCTATCCATCCAAGCTTTTTCAGGTTAGTACAGTGGTGTGTTCTGTAGGGTAGGCCTGTAATGAACCTGGCAATGTGATTATAGCAGGATGAGAGCTTGGCCAGATCAGATTTGTTAAGGTGAGTGAGGACAGGAGAGGCATATAGTAGGGTGGAGAGAAGGTGTGAACGGGCTGTGGCTGCCCTGGCATTCGGGGTAAGGAAGGCTTTAATTCTATATAGGGTCCCAAGTTTCTTATTGACTGACTTAATGGCTTGGTTGATATGTATATCAAATCTGAGTTTATTGTCAATGTTTACTCCTAATAGCTTTGTATAGGTGTCTGGGGAGATGATGGTCCCATTACTGGATTTTTTAGTGAAGTTTTCAGTCGGAGATCTATTGGTTGGGTAGAAGAGAAGTAACTTGGTTTTGTTTTGGATTTAAGATCAGGAGATGGTTGGCAAGCCAGTTTTGACTTTGGTGAAGCTATGTTGGGTGGTAGTTAGTAGATTTGCAAGAGAGGCATTGGAAAATGACAACAAGGCTCAGAAGAAAGCGCTGAAGTCAATATGCAAGACTTAGTGGTAAATATTTCCAACTATGAGTTAGATGAATCAGAAATATCTATACTTAACAGAGGTTTGAATTTCATACCCTCTGGTATTGATGATACGATTTCATCATTGATATAAAAATGTTCACTAGGAGCATTGCTTTAAAGATGATGTATGCTAATGAAGGCTCAAACACTGAAAATATAGTAAATATTAACATTTTTAAAAAAACTTCAGTCTATGTGCCGCAACTGCATCTGTTACTGGATGTATTTGAGCGAGCCTGTGAGACTGATTTGATGGACTTATATGATAGTGAAAATGTTAAGACTGAGTTTTTCAACATGTCAAGTATAGAAAGGAAAGCACTTTTGAATTTGCAAAAGAATGAAAGCACTGTTATTAGGCAGGCAGACAAAGGGGGAGCCATGGTAATCATGGACAGAGCTATGTATTTAATGAAAATAGCAAATATGTTAGCTGATGAAGTCACGTATAAACCATTGGGTAGGTATTCTTTGAATAACTTAATAAAGAGTTTTCATAGTCATCTTTATGATTTACTATTGACCAATGTGATAGATGAGAGTCTGTATAAATATTTTTTAATAGAAGACCCACTGGTTCCTACTTTTAGGGGCCTTCCAAAGATCCATAAAGAGTTATTTGACCCCCCCCCCTTAGACCCATCGTGTCTAGTAAAGGTTGGTTGACTGAGCCGATATCCATATATTAGGATAAACAATTTAAACCAGTTGTTAATAATGTAGGTCATATTTTAAAAGATACGCAACAATTTTTGGAAAATCTAGCATCATCCAATAATCATATACCCATTGGTATAGATGACATCTTTGTAACCCTAGATGTCAAATCTTTGTTCACCTCTATACCTAATAGCATAGGCATTGAATATGTGAGACTTTATTTATTGGAAAAGGGAGTTACCAACAATAAGGTGATACAATGGATGTTACTGCTAGAAATGGTATTGGAAAATAATGCATTACTACATGAAAACAGCTATTTCTTGCAGAAAAAGGGAGTAGCTATGGGCACTCCCTGTGCAAATTCCTATGCCAATTTGGTATTGGCTTATTGGGAGGATATGTATGTCTTTAATAATGTGACATATGCTGAATGCATCAAATATTATGGTCGGTTCGTGGACGATGTGTTTTTTGTATGGGGAGGTAATGAGAGAGATCTATGTGATTTTGTGACATATCTTAATGGCACTACAGACTTTCTGGTTTTTGAAAATACTTACTCTTTGACTGTTATTGAGTTTCTTGATGTTAAGCTTACTAAAGGACTAAATGGGATAGATACAGAAGTTTATAGGAAGCCGAGCTGGAGAAACAATCTGTTACACCGAAACAGCATATATCCCAAACATATATATTCCAATATTGTGAAGAATCAAGTACTTAGAACATCAAAACTCACCACTCAGGATACAGTTTTTAAAGAACAGCAAGTTGGTTTGGTTAATAAGTTTACATCTAGAGGTTATAAGGAGGATGAGGTGAAAGGAACTATAACATCATGTAGTGATTTAAGAGCTCACAAAGGCAAGCCGTTTTTCCATAGGAAAGCTGGCGATAGTGGAAACACTGAAAACACACAAAAAAGGAAAAATAGATTAATTATTCCATATACAAACAGGAATGGACAAGTTAAGCGAATTATAGAAAATAATTGGAAACTATTATTGATGGATGACAGGATTAGAATGTTAGTAGATGACAAGCCTAATATAACTTACAAGAATATGAAATCTCTAAAAAGACTATTGTGCTATGAACAAACAGGGAATAAGCCAGTACAATCACAAAGGAAAGGGACTTTTCCTTGTCGCACATGCAACCAGTGCAAATATATAGCAGATAATGAAATTTTTATACATCCTCATACAGGTCATGTTTATACATTTAGAGGATATGCAGACTGCAGAACAAAGGATTTAGTTTATTTGGCACAATGTGAAACGTGATAAATTCTATATAGGAAAGACAAATAGAACTCTCCGTGAACGAATAAGAGAACATATATATGCAGTCAACAAGGAAAACGCTACCAACGCCTTGGCACGTCATATCATGGAGTATGGATCCAGCCATAGCTTTAAATTTAGAGTACTCGAATTAGTGAGAAGAACAAACAGATTAGGTAATGTAAAAAATCACACAGAGGAAATAGAGAGTAAATGGATCCTTAGGTTACAGGCACACAAATATGGGCTGAATGAGAAAATCACTTTGAAGCCCTTTTTAGCGTCTAGATCCTTGAAACATTGACACTGACATCTAGTGTATATATGGTTCACTTATGCTTCAATGTTCATATGTTATTTTTATTAGTTTTAAAACACATAGATTTTAACATGTTTTTAATTTTTCTTGGACTTAATATTAGATCAGTAATTCATTTGGTTATATAAGTTTTAATGACATTATAAGTATACATATAGTCCTTATGTTTGAATGAAAGTGACTGTCTCTGGCCTGCTGCATGTTTCTTAAGGTAAACAATCATTATTCTGGCGTTCTAGGTCTAATGCATATTTTTGAAGCAAGATGAAATACTTTACTGTGGTTGACTGCAATGTACTTTTGTGAATTACCAATGCAATAAATTACTTTGGCCATTATTATTTGTTTTTTATTTTATTATAGCCAGGCATCTGAGGTATAAGTAGTCAACAACATAGATATAATCACTTGATACTATCTGTGGTTTAAAATGACTGACACTGCAGTGATTAGCTCAGGTTAGAGTCATTATTCTGGCTTTTGCAGAACTAATGTATAATTGTGTGAAAAAGATGGAATGCTTTAATGTGACTATTGTCTTTGTGAAATAAAGTTAAAATACATTATTGTGGCTACGACATTTAGAATAATCTGACAACTGAGGACGGTAGTGAATACATTTGTTTTAACTGTGTCATACAGGGTACTGTATGTAGATGAGTATGACTGATCTTGCTAGCATTTGCTCATGTTAAACAGTCATTAGTATGTATTGTCAGGATTAGTGTGCATTTGTGCATCAAAACAAAACTGAATTACATTACTATGGTCAGTTTTATTAAAGTAAGACATTTCAGCTATGGACAGCTGGCAACGTAGGTATAATCATTGGGTATGAGGATGTTTATGGATGAAAATGACCTTGCTCTCATGATTAAATTAAAAAGTCAATTCAATCTGGCTTTGCAGAACTAGTATGCATTTGTGGAAAGCAAAGCTGAATGATGTTTGTAGCCTTTTTTTAAATACAATCAGGCATCTTAGGTGAATGTACACAGCCAATGCAGAGGCTGTAATTAATTGGTAAAAAGCCATATGCACATTAAAGTAACTTAAACCATAACAGTTAAATAGTCATGTGGCAGGAGCAGTGTCATGCAATGTACTGTATTTGTTAAAATCAGTGCAAAATGATTGTTATGGCTTATGCATGCTATGCATGGGGTGAGGAGGCAAGGGTGCAATGTCTTTAAGTGTAACACATTAGCCATAAGTTTATTCACTTTCCATCACAGTCAATCATCAGTAATTTATTCAACCATGGTGATTTGTTAACATGCATGTACACATCACGCTAAGCCTATATGCTCAATTTGTGTTAGTGTGACGTGCAGTGATTATCATTGAATATGCAAGATGCTAAGCAAGCCTACACATTTAGCAGCACCTGTTCATGGTCTGAACATCTGTTAGTTGCCATGAACAGACGCACAGAGCATCAAGAACACAATATAAACAACAGATTGTGTATACATGCAACCATAGTAAGTAAACAAGAGCAGACAGCACTATACCAGGGAAGGGAAAGTTGAATTTAATAATTAATACACAGGAGAAACTAAATGTGGAAAGTGTACATAGATATATTAAGATCTGTGCACAAAGAGCAGTAATGGGATTTTTTTTTTCTCAGCAAATTATTGTGCCTACTTAGGGACATGTACATCAAAAAAATAAAAAGAAATGGTGACAAAGGATATGAGAAGAACACAAAGCTACAGAGTAACAAAGGACAGTAAATGTGATATTTTTTTAAAGTGCTGACATGACAAAATAGTTAGCAAGGACAGTAGATAAATTAGGGGATATTTACATATACTGCAGGTAAGGCAATCAGATGTGTATCCAGAAAGCCATCAGTTGTAACCAACAGTGTGCGTAGTCCTCATCTATCATGTAAAACAAAACATAAATGAACCCTACATGTGTTGTATTATGCACTTCAGAGATGGACATACTTTTTCCATTTGTTGTCACCTGTAACCGTACAAAGGGGTTTGCAAAGTTAAACATATATTTGCCAAGCATGTGTTATATATTAAAGTAAAATATAAACATTAGTATATACAGTTATAAAACCTAAAGGTACATTTGCCACTGTGGCATGCTCAGTAATATTTGTGCTACTATATGATTATATTAAGAATGCCTAGCTAGACCTGTGTGGCAGGTGTATGGAAGTAGTATGCCATTGTAATGTATCCTGAGGGACTAATCAATGGTTATTAATGACACCCACATAAAGATGTCATAACATACAGGTTAAAGAATGGTTAACTCTTTCATTGCCTTGTGTGTATAAAAGAAATAATACTGCTATTGGTTATGTCAATGTACACACTTGTGGCATGTGGAAATATGGATAAGAATCACAGCCAGCTGTGCAGTCATTTCAACAATAGTAATTAAGTGATAAAAAAATATTTTTCAGCAAACTGCATGTTGTGAATTGTAGCAAGCTCTTGACTGTTTGTGCATGCTGTGTATGTATGTAGCAAAATACAGAAGGGCATGATACATACACAAATGATGTGTTACATTGTTCGGAATATAAAGAGAACAATGATCTAATATATTTAAGCCGCAGTGGTGCAGCGGTAGCGTTGTCGCCTCATAGCAAGCGGTTCTCCAATTTGATTCTTGGTGGGAGCGTCTTCTGTGTGAATGTCCTCCCCACAGTTGAGTGGCATTCGAAAGACATGCGTGAATGGGCATGCCTTCTTTGAAGGTTGGGCATTTGGCTGGCACATCAGCACAATAAAAATTGACTGCCAATCATTAGCGGACTGGAGTTCCGCTGTGGTGACCCGTAACTGGGAAAAGCCAAAAGAAGAAGAAGAAAAAAAATATATATATATATATATATATATATATATATATATATATATATATATATATATATATATATATATATAAAATATCAGTAGTCTAACTTTAGCACAAATGAAAAATGTACAAGGAGAAATTAGGCAATTAGGCATACTCATGCAGCTTATGTACAAATGCCCATAAATCAATGTATAACGCAAGTATAGTCAGTCCCCTGACAAATGTGATGTGTATCTCTGAATATCATGTCTATCATTATGTTGTAGAGAAGATGTTTGAGATAAAATTTAAAGAAAGTAATGGGAGAGCCCTTTCCCACTTTAAATGTTTCAGCTGACTGGAAGTGCATACATCACATCTGTCATTGAAACCATACTTATCTGACACAACAGCCACACACACACACACACACACACACACACACACACACACACACACACACACACACACACACACACACACACACAAGTTTAACACAGTTGTATATGAACCACTTACCCATTAGTTTACATTGTCTAGAAACCACAGTACCTACTGCAAGCACCATAGGAGAAGTCAGAGTTCTACACTGACAGAATGCCCTTTTGAAAGTATTACCTCATTAGTGAGTTGCAGAGAAGAATTTTTTGATAAAAGTAGGAAAAAAATATGGGAAGCCCTCTCCAAGTTTAAATGCTTTCTATGAGTGGAAGTGTATACTTCAGATGGGTGTGTGTGAATCCAGTCCTGCCTAGCACTACACACACACACACACACACACACACACACACACACACACACACACACACACACACACACGCACACAAACAAACATACACTAATAAGATCAAGTGCTGTATTTGAATACCTACCTAATTACACAATCTAGAGTCCATTGTAACAGTTGCAAACACCACAGGAGAAGTCTTTCTTTACATATTATTTATTTTATTTATTTTACATTTGTTAACCGGGATGGTCCGACTGGATACATGTCCTTTTTCAGTGGAGGCCCAGGGAGAAAAGCTCCAACAGAGTTACATTGATAATTAGGTACAGTAAATGAGCTGAAAGAACTTAACAAAAACATAGGCTATTTACATACAAGTACAAGACTGCCATTACTATTTCTGAGATTACTACAAATGTAACATTAATAACATATTAGCAAGGATGGTAGGCAGTATAATGACATAGAGTTAGACAGGATACATATTTCTTTATCACAGTATACAAAGTACTTATCATCTTAGCTAGTTGTTTATGTTTTAGTTAATGGCACAGAGCTAGTCTGGGTTTGAGCAAGGACATAGCCAGTGTGACCTGAAGTGGAGTTTTAGACTATTTTTGAATTGACTTAGAGAAGTTGCAAGCGTGATGTTATTTGGGAGAGAGTTCCATATTTTACCAGTGGTGATGGCAAATAGCGCGTCACCACCTAGGTTGAGAGATTTAGTTGTTTGGACAAGGAGTCTGTTTGCTGAGTGAAAGCAGCTTAGATTGGAGTAGGGAGTCATTAAGTGTTTTAGTGCTGGGGTATTCTCAGGTTGTTTAAGGATTTTGAAGGCCTCTATGAGTTGGGACTGGTGAAGAAGGTGTGGGAATTCTATCCATCCAAGCTTTTTCAGGTTAGTACAGTGGTGTGTTCTGTAGGGTAGGCCTGTAATGAACCTGGCAATGTGATTATAGCAGGATGAGAGCTTGGCCAGATCAGATTTGTTAAGGTGAGTGAGGACAGGAGAGGCATATAGTAGGGTGGAGAGAAGGTGTGAACAGGCTGTGGCTGCCCTGGCATTCGGGGTAAGGAAGGCTTTAATTCTATATAGGGTCCCAAGTTTCTTATTGACTGACTTAATGGCTTGGTTGATATGTATATCAAATCTGAGTTTATTGTCAATGTTTACTCCTAATAGCTTTGTATAGGTGTCTGGGGAGATGATGGTCCCATTATTGGATTTTTTAGTGAAGTTTTCAGTCGGAGATCTATTGGTTGGGTAGAAGAGAAGTAACTTGGTTTTGTTTGGATTTAAGATCAGGAGATGGTTGGCAAGCCAGTTTTTGACTTTGGTGAAGCTATGTTGGGTGGTAGTTAGTAGATTTGCAAGAGAGGCATTGGAACATATTATAGTCGAGTCATCTGCATATTGAATGCAGGTGGCTTCAGGGATGACTGTTTGGATGTCGTTTATGAAGACTGAAAAGAGGAGAGGTCCTAATATGGAACCTTGAGGAACTCCTATGGTATTTGGTAGTAGGCAGGAGAGCTTGTTTTGCCACATTACTGCTTGTTGTCTCCCAGTGAGGTAAGCTTGAAACCAGTCAAGGGCTGGAGTATCTAGATACAGGGTTTTAAAGTATATAGAAGTAACTGATGGTTTACCATATCTAAGGCTTCGATAGGTCCAGGAAGAGAGCGGAGGATATTTTTTATTATTCGGTTAAGATTAATGTTTTCAGTAAAAGAGAGGAGGGCAGTGGTTGTACTATGATGGGGTCTGAATCCATGTTGAGAGTCTGTGAGTAGTTTATTTTGGGTTAGATAGAGCATTAGTTGGTTGTGCATGCACTTTTCCATAATTTTGGCAAGTGGTGATAGTATGGCTATAGGTCTATAGTTGGATAGTTCTGTGGATGAACCTCCTTTGTGGAGTGGAATAACATAGGATATTTTCCAAATTGAGGGGATTGAGGCCTTGGTTATGGTTCTGTTAATTAGGATTGAGATAGGGTAGGCTACGACATCTGCAGCAATTTGCAGGTATTCAGCCGGCAGAAGATCGGCTGAAAGGATGGTTGGCTTCAGTTTTTTCAAAAGGGATCTGATAAAGGATGTGGACACTGGCTGGAAGTTAAAAGAGAGTGGTGAGTCGGGTATAGTGTTTATAGAAGTGTGGGGAGGAGAAAGTTGGTTAGCTAATGACTGGATGGTTTCTGTGAAGAAAGTATTGAATGAATTGGCTATATCTTCTTGGCTCTTGTCAGATAATTTTCCTGGGGTCGGAGTAGTGGATTTGCCTGGTTGGAGAAGTTTATTTATGCCTGTGACATATGTGATAATGCACATTTGTAAGGATTACCACATCAGTGTGTTGCAGAGAAGTTAGTGTGCATCACAAGTCTGGGTGAAAAGGCATGTGTCTTGACAAAAAGAAGTAACAGCAATGTGTTAATCACAGTTAATTTCATACTGCTCAGGAAAATTATCTATCCTGCCATTGCAGTACATTATGGTAGTGTAAGTGACATGGTGTTTTGATGATGATTATACTTGTGAAACAGTAGATTGACAACCATTCATGAGTGTCCAGCTGATTGTATGCAAATATTAATAATTTCTTGTGTCATTTTTCAAATGTATTTCCTTGTGCTGGACAATGTTCAGTGCAAATACAAACACTATGATCCTAAATATGACAGTACACTTCTTAACACCACTAGGAAATACATTTGAAAAGGTCTCACATTGTTGTACATCATTTTCAAGTTTAAATGTGTTGGAGTGCAGACATAACTTTACATAATGAAGTGTTTCGCCAGAATCATATTACAACAAACAAAACTAATACAAGCCACTTACATTTGATTCTTTGTTTCAAAATCACTACCTGAAGCATACTACTAACAAGCTCTTTTGTATGATTGATGGCAAATTATTAGCACATGATTAATTATATTTTGAGGTTGGAATTTGGAATAGGAATTAACTCATGTCAACCATTGTGCAAATAAGGAGTATAGACATAGAGACAGTTCTGATTCTAATCCAGGTCAGAACACATATGTTATGTTAATATTTTATGTGTCAGGATTTACTCAGTGGCTATGAAAATTGCAGTACATTACTCAGTTGGATGATACAGGTGTATAATAAGACCTCATATCTGGTGACTGTCCAGTTATTTGAGGCATGTTTTACTGCTTTTTATGCAGTTGTATGTGTTTGATATCACTGAGTAATAAAATCAATATATGATAGCAGACATGTAGGCGTAATAATTAGTAGACTTCAGAACATGCATGAAAATACAACAAAATGTATCTTATCACCTTATGTGTGTATAGCAACAACATTTTCACATGTGCCTAATGGACTATGATTATTAACTCACAAAGTATTGATTGTACCTAATGTCTTTTACATCTTTTTCCATTTTGTACATGATTATGAAACACATAATAGACCAAGCCTGTTAAGAAGTTTGAGTGCAGCATACTTCATAAGAATAGTTACAATGCAGAATCCCATATGGTGTACATTTAACTCTTCAGTCTGTTTAAAATATTATAACTGTCTCCTCAATAATGTTATCAGGCTGTCATTCCATAGTGCAGTAAGGTTAGGCACAGTAGCACAAGAGGCAGCAGACTAAAGTGAATGAAGGCATAAGACATAAACTGCCATTTAGCATCATTTACTATTGCTGCTCAGTGCCAGGCATCACACAAATACTGGTGAGAAACAATAATGATAGGGAAGGGAAGCGAGACAGAGTTTGGGAGACAGTGATAGAGACATAGAAAGAGCTTTGATTATGAGACATTTCTAGCCATCTTTGTGGTGTTTTACGCTTAGCTTTTTCATCATGCTTTATCTGCCATGATCTGCCAATAAAGTATTTCCAACAGGGAGTAAGCCTGGGTAGAAAAGTGGAAGTATGATTAAGGCATAAGCAGGGTAATAGTGGGTTAATGTATGTAGCCAACAGTTACACATATGACAGTAATATAAACTAAAACTAAATAATACTTTGACATACTTGTGTATTCAAATCTTTAAGCAGTCTACAGACATGTAAATTATCTCAGCACATGATATAGCAACTCCAATTTTCAAACCTAAAACCAGTTACGGGAAAGTGACAGTAGATTGAAGCAAGGGAGAATATAGGCTTCATCACAGTTATGACAACTGGAATATCTCATAAGGTGTACATTATATCCAGGAGCCTAATACATGTTAAAGATCCCACAGTAGTGGCTTCAGTCTGTATTTTTATAGATTTGTGGGGTTAAGCACATTTGCATGAAGATAACTGGACTAGTGTGGCCAATTTCAAAAAACTTGCCAGTTTTTGCCATAGGACTTGAAACACCATTTACTGTCACTTAGAACTGGTAGGTAATGCCAAGCTTCACACAGATGCTGAGGACAACAATGTAAGGATTTTTCATTGGCCATTTCTGGCCATGTATGTTGTATGTGATTCCAGTTTTTGACAAGATTAAGTGTGTGAAAAAGGAGTTGATAAGACACTGGTGAAAACAGAGGGCAAGTAGTGGGTGAGACACAGTGGAAATAATAGAGGAATATGTAGGATGATGGTGGGAGAATACTATAGCTACCTACTTCACAACATAAATGTAGACTTGTAATCAGAATTTGATGAATTTAGGGAGTTACCACTTCAGGGCTGGGTGACAACAACAAAATAATGTTGTATGGTCAATTGGACCAAATCAAATGCATTAAGCAGACACATGGTTGAAATGGAGAGCTATGTATGGGCGTATTTTTTCTTTTTTGGGGGGGGCAGGTGCCCATTTTTTATTTTTATTTTTGTAGAGAGAGGACTGTTGAGAAAGGTGCTCAAGAATAAGAGAGTCAGGAAGGTAGACAAGGTTAAGTAGCAAGTGTAGACATACAGAACATGCAAGGCAGACAGGGATGATGATGGCCACAAAAGGTTTGGGACACCATTACTGAAGATAGGTAGGGGGCATTGGAGGTTCAATCATTGGAGGTCCAGCTTGAGCACAGTAAGAATCCAGTTCTCACCCTCAGTACTCATAACTGTCTCCTGTGTCTGTTTCCTTGGTCAACACTGGATGTGGCATCAGTTTTGCAATTCAAAGCAGTACCTTTTCTACTCTGCCAGTCTGGGCACCAAGGCCCCTCTCCATGATGTCCTTCACCAGCCCTGTCAGCTCCTGATGAGTGACAAATTGTTATATCCAATACTACTCCCAGTGAGTATTACTGCACCAGCAGCTGGGCCAGAGCTACCTGATGCAGGTGGAGCAGATAGGGCAGGAGTTGTGGAGGAAATGCTCACAGGTTGGGACTCACATGTATTGGATGCCTGTGCCACCACTTGTGGCACCACCAAAGCCATCTGTGTAGGTACAGTGGGCCAAACACCAGTGGTCAATCAAGATCCCTGTGCTGATGGTCATTTATGTTGCAGCAGCCGTGCTTCCACCAAATAAATAAATAAAAAAATATAAAAAGGAGAGCTAGAGGTGGGGAGAGAAAACATATATAACATCAATACCATATCACGCTAATATTTGAATACAGAAACAATTATGGCACGTAACTATGCTCACCTTTGCCACATCCAGATATGATGTGAAGGCAATAATGTGTCATAAAATATGTCCGTTTTACTATTATAAATAATATCAAAACAATTATTTGAGTATGCCATATCACACATATGCATTCCAATTAAATAAATCCACTTACAAAAATGGAATGTTTAATGCAATTTGATATTGCAATAATTAATTTATCCATTGTATCCTGTAAAAATGGGAAAAAGAGGATACAGATGGATGAATGGATTCTATTCTATAATAATAGTTAATGTCTGCTGCTGGGAATTGAACACCTACACAGCTAAGCTGATGTACCCATTGCCTAATATGATTATGAAAAGCTATTGCAGGAGATGTGGATGCTTGAGATATACATATATATATATATATATATATATATATATATATATATATATATATATATATATATATATATATATATATATATATAAATATATATGGGGGTGGGAGGATGGCATAATGTTTACCTTACAGACACAAGGTGCAGGGTTTGATTGTCACATAGGATAATTGGCTAGTCTTGAAATGGCCCACAAGGGTATTTAGCCTAGTACTAATCTATGAACCTATGAACCTATACAGGTTAGGTATGCCTTCTCAAACTGTTATGGACTGATGCCCTGAAAAGTATGATCTGCATTCATGTCTGATGCATACTTAACCAGTGCCTTTCTGAGGTGAGCTAGTCTGTTCTGATGCTTCTCTCCATTCAGGGAAATAGTTTCAGCAGCTGTCAGAACTGATAAAAAGACAATAAATGTATGTATTTATTTATTTATTATAAATAAGCATGATGAATAAATATATTGGTTGGCAAATTCATGTTATATCACTGACTGGCAAAACCATGCCATATCACCAACTAGGGATATTTTACAATACCCGGTGGAAATAAGGAAAAGGTCCGATTACTTGCAACACCATTAGAAACTAGTCGTTTTGTGTAACAACATCTTGCTATCTTTTACATTTAATTAACATTTTTACTAAGATCTCAATAAACAAAGCTCCGTTATTTTTTTAAAGCTGTTAAACATATGTTTGTACAATTTTTTAACATATCGAAACAAAAATTTTTGTGTAAAAGGAGAAAACAATTTTTTATATGTTTTCTTAGTTGTTTTTACAGTTTTAAATAAACATAAAACATGACCGTTGCTTTCTTTAAACTACAATGCCAAGTTAAACTCATTTTAATTATAAAGAATAACATTTAAAAAAATTAAAATAAGGAAATCTTTGCTGGTGCGTAGCTTTTGCCTCTTTTGCTCCGTTACTTTTCTGCCCAGCAGGCGCCGTAGTCAGCGAGTGCATGCAGATGCCATGGAACATCGGGAAGGGCAGTAAACAGTATGGCATTATTTTAAAATTATATAGAAAAAGTCTTAAATAATTTTCTTTAATAATATCATGATATATTATATATAACCACTGGGTGCTTTTTGCGCTAAATTGGCCCTTTTTTTGCCTTTGTCAGGGACCCCCGCCGCCAGGGTAACAGCATAGCCCCCCCCCACCAGCCGGGGTATTTTACAATACCTACTCAACTCAGGAGTCTTTGCAGTCCTAATTTTATCCTCTCATCATCTCAGGAGGTCCTACTTGCTCCTCTTCATGTCATTGTAAAGGTAATGAGATTGTTACCCAGTGTGTGGAATTCCAGTTGCACTGGAGACAGCTTTGGTCAAGCTATCCCAAGCTTCAACCTTGTACTGAGACCTGGTATAGTCCCCCTACAGAAGTCTACAGCCATAGTGCTTGGCAAGGAGTGCCACAAAAAGAACAGACTACTCTTCATACCACTTTTGGGCTCTAAACTGAGCACTGTCCTCACCTTTACCTACCATGTCTAATGAACTACACCCAGAACTATGTGTCAGAATTGGTGACCAATTCAAATCTCTTATATACCAGCCTGTGTGTGCAACAATGCATAACCTTTCCATCTGCATTTGGACATTTAAAGTCCAAAAATGGCTTGCCAGCGATATTGTGAATGATTCCATCAAAATACAATGAAGGTATGAAATATGGCAGTGAGACTTGGCCATTTGTGATGATCAGCCAGTTTATGCATGATGCTCTGCTAAATAATGAAATGCTTTATGATGTTTGTAATGTTATTGTTGTTTAGAAGTAAAATGTTATGAATTGGGCCATAATGGGCTGGTGGGACATACACAATACAAAGATTGACTAATACCACCTAGGAATGAAATCCATAAGAAAAAAGAAGGATGAAATGGAAACTGTGTCTTCTTAACTGTCAATGCCACAGGATAACTTTCCTTTTAAGTTATAAGTTGAGGTTTACAAATTTCAAACTGAATGGAGATGCATTTAATAGATCATGTATGTATTACTTTCTTTGTGCTTTTAAATTGATTTTATATGTGATGAGTCATACTAATTTTTAATACATGCTATGTACTTTATATCTATACAAAGAATTTTATATTACCTATCATTACTGCTATTCTTAACATAATTTGCACACATATTTAACTTATGTAGCAATCATTAATGATAGCTGTGTTGTCAAATTCCTGTTTGTAATTATAATTTGTATTTAATGTCTGGACACAGTCAATATGCCTACACATAGCCTTGAAACAGAACCATCAGCAACAGGACAGGTTGAGGGTGACACAGTTGATCAGGGCAGTGTGGTTACTTCAGTTACAGAGCTGGCTGTGTCTCCCTGTAGCCATCATTAGGGTGAAGTAGCACACAGGAATGTTGATAGAGGTCCTTGGAGGAGGCCTGCTGTCCACCCTCCACCTGATGTTGGTGTCTCAGTAGATGTCAAGCAACATATGTTTAGGGTCTTCACAGACATACAGGCACATTCCATCAGGGCCTTGGAAGTGAAAGTCTGAGCACTGCATGTTGTGCATTCAGATGTGCAATACTGACTGAATCATGTAGGTAACTCTTTGGATATCATGAATGACACACTTTACCATATGGTGTCTGTAATGGAATGTCTGCTGGATGACAGCCAGCAACCACATGGCTAGAGACCTGCTACATCATCAGGTGTTAGCTGATGTGGCCATGGCAGATTCCACACCTATAGTGGCACTACTTCCACTGGTCAATCAGTGACTGAGGTATCCGCACCCCGACATGGTAGGTCACATGTCCGTGGTTGTGGATGCAGTCATGATGGCAGATCACCAGCAGACATCGTTCACATTCAGGTAGCACTCTGACTTTTAGCCAGGGCCATGGAACTAGGAGTGCAACTCTTAGCACAGGTAGTTCTCATGGTTGAGGGGGCAGTGGTGAACTGAATACTCTGTCATGTATGGCTCACTGCTGTCTAAGATGTCATGGTGTAGTCCTTTGATTGTGTTCATGCAAACCCACACACATTAAAATTCATCCTGGCCATATGATTTCACACATACACAAGTTATATAAACTTTACTACTGAATGATATAAATCTGTTGCTACTGGACTGACAATGGATACTTGCTGAAAAACTGGCTTATCAAACAAACAAACAGGCTTGTCCTCCTGTAACCCCACCCTTCCCTGTGCAAGTGATAACTGTGCCCTTCCCTTTTCATATTACTTTGTGACTTACAGTTGCCTGTGTCTGATGCACAGAGTAGATAGCTAATGATTGCTAATTCAGATGTTTGATTTAATTGACTGTATTGCGCAAACTGTTTTTTATACTTCTTTTTCCAGCTTACTTGTAAATTATTTATGTACTTCTTTATTCTCGTTGTATTTGTTCTATTATTCTTTCTATTACAGTTCTACCAGATCGACTACATAGTAATTAGTCTTGGCTCAGAGCCTTATGCAAATTAATGGTACGATTGCTCTGGTCACTGTTGGGTATCTAAATTGTAACTGCAAAATGCGATGCACAGTATTGGGAAGAGTCATATATCTGCATTGCATACATAACTCATAAGTTAATGTTGACATTCCTCTACAGTTGAGTCATGTTTCATCTTAGTAACATGCATTACTTGCATTTGAGGCTAATCATTTAGATATCTCTTTTTTACAGTTTCATCACTAACCTTGGATAATACTGCTTTTAAAAGATATGTTTTCCAGGACTGACTCTGTTTGATGCTAATAGAACATAACCACTACATGGGTAAGTAAAGGCTGAGGAATTTTGCAGGTATCTGTTTTACTGTCTAGATGTGCTTAACATCTAGGTTTTTAAAGTGTGTGTGCTATCCTCTGCCTGTTAACCAGAGCCGTGGCACATTGTGTATGTATAAATCTGCCAGTATCATCCACAGCTGCTGATTCTCCCTCAGACTACTCATCTGTATCTTCTTGCCCTGCTGGAGCTGCCTGTGGTGCAGGAAACTGCAGTCCTTGGCCTTGTTTTCCTTCTTGCAAATGTTTTCTGAGAATTATATTGTGCAACTTGGCATAGACTATGAGTATTTTGGCCAAAGTGCCTGGTCATACTAAAGGGCACCAAGAGATGTGCCTAGACATTGGAAACTTGATTTCAGTAAGCCAAAGACACATTGTATAATATCCCTAGTTTGACCATGTGTATATTTGTATACTTGCTCAATGGGATTGTCTAAGTTTCTCATGGGTGTCATGAAGCAAGTTTCCAGTGCATAACCTAAATTGCCAAGTAGATGCCCTTGTGGAAAGTCATCCTTAGCAAACCTTATGTACAGGCGACAAGTATGCTGTATGTTTACCTCTCAACTATACTAAATTGCTTGGTATTTATCAATTTCAAGGTCAAAACAATGAACCCTTCAATTCCCATTTTTATTTCTAATTTTTTTTTTAAGTCGAAGTTGTTGCTGATGTCAACACTTGCAGGGGCATGTGTGTCTGCACAATGATCTCAGCTTCCTGAGGCAGACTATCAGCCTTCCAGAACCTCAGCTGAAGGCTCTGATGGTATATACTCCAGTAAAGTAAAATAAATAGTATGCTTTATATTTGAGGAATTCACTTGACACATGGCTAGTGGCTTGTGTCCAAATCCACTGGATTAACATAAACTGCTGGGTAGGTAAGACATGGGAATGTTTGTAAATGAAATGCATGGTTGCAAAAAGCTACAACCTTACATTCTCCCTGCCACTAAAGCCTGTCAAATTTTAGGAATACAGCCATATGCATTCATAAGTTCAGTGCGATCACAGTAACAGTAAGACTGCTGCCTTACAGCACCAGCATCTAGCATTCAAACCTGACCTCTAGTAACTATGAATAGCTTGAATTGCAGGCTCTCACCATATCTGCATGGGTTTTATCCAGGTAAAACAAAAACCAGCCAGCTCCACGAAAGTTAAACCGTTTATTTGATCCAAAACAACAAGAAGTAAATGCACTTAGTGCTTTCACCCACTCACAATGTTGGGCATCATCAGAGTGTGAATACATTATCAAGTACCATCTTATATACACATTCTAAAAAAACCCCCTTCATCATAAACCAATCAAAAAAGCCAGTTAATAAAATATGCAAATTCATAAAACTCATAAAGCAACATTGTAATTGTTTTAAAAATTCCTATGTAATCCTAAAAATATGTAGTTCAATAAACAGAACTGTTTAAATATATGAAATTGTTTTAAGCACTATAAAATCAAATACAATAAGATTTGTGTTTCGAAATAATAGAAATTGAAATATGTTCATTGATACCGGATGGCCTGGACACATCCAGTCTCAATTGCCATAAACACACTTTTGCGTACAAAAGAGTCTTGTCACCCCCTCCTTTCTCATTATGAGGGACCCGATCAATGACAAAAAAAAATAACTTTTTAAAATTGATACATTTCTGACTATGTATAAACAGGGCACTAGCCATTTTTTTGTTTCTAATGTCCCTGACGTGCTCTAAAATCCTAGTTCTTAACTTCCTAATGGTTTTCCCTACATAGAATGTGGGACAACTTGTGAAGGTAGCAATATATACCACCATCCTGGTGTTGCAGTTACAAAATCCAGGACATCTAATAGTTCTCCCGTAATTATGTATTGCAACATAAGGCCCATCATTAATGAATTTACAAGTGCTACATATACCACATTTACTCATCTTAGACATTTTGTAAATGTTCAAACCAACGTCAATTTCCATTAGCTCTTTTAAGTTTTTACCCCTACTGTAAATAAAATCAGGTGTACTACCTATAGTACCTGTCAATTCATTGTTAAAAACAATTTGCCATGTCTCCTGGATAATGGTCTTAACCTTAGTAGCAACATCATTGGAGGGTAGTACCATGGCCCTTTTCTTGTCTGCGTCCAATTTGTTAGTGTTGTTTATCAGATCCTTCAAAAGACCTCCCTTTAGTATAGGTTTAAACACCGTGTTTCTTTTCTCCTCAACTTCCTTACTTATTTTTAACAAAGTATTCGAAGGATACCCTCTTTCAATTAACATGTCCATCAATTTCAACATTTCAATCCGGTAATGTTCATCGTCACTCACTAGTCTTGACAGCCTCACCATCTGACCCTTCATGATGTTTTTCTTTTGAAAATATGGATGACAACTGTCAAAATGTAAAAAAGAATTGGAAAAGGTCCTTTTCAAATATATATTGGACTGCAAAGTACCATTCTCTTTATACAATAAAATATTACAATATTCACATTCTTCCTCATGAATTTTACTTGTGAATTTCAGGAATTATGTTGTTGTCCCTATATAATTAACAAATTCCTGCAGTTCTTCGATTGACCCCTTCCAAAATATCAGTATGTCATCCAAAAAACGCAAGTATAAAATTATTTTGGGCATGTACTTGTCTTTAAACACCCATTGCGTTTCCCATTCCACTAAAATTAAATTGGCATAAATGGGTGCACACCTGGCTCCCATGGCTATGCCCATATTCTGTTTAAAGTACTCTCCTTCAAATATAATAAAATTGTTAAGTAAGACCATTTCCATGAGCTCTACCATTAACCTGCGTCTAACAGTATGCAGGTCACCATATTTCAAAAGACTATTATCAAACATTTCAAGTCCTTTGTTGTGTAGAATAATAGAAAATAAATTTATCACATCAACAGTGACCATCAAAAATTGATCACCCACTGAGGTTTCCCTAATCACATCAAGAGAGTGCCAGGAGTCCCTCACTACATGTGGTAATTGTTTTAGTGTATGTTTACAGTGAAAATCCACAAAGAAATCCATTGCTTCTGTTTTTGAGCCTTTTGCGGACATAATCGGCCGAAAAGGTGGATCATGCATATTCTTGTGGATTTTAGGTATCAAAAATGGAAGGAATGGTTGGCAGCTCAACCATTAAAAAGCCGTGTTCATCTTTACCAACCACTCCATCCCTTAACAACTCGCGTAACTGCCAATCAATTTTTGTGTAGTCCCTATGAACCTCATATCTAGAGACCCTTTCATACATTGCACTGTCATTCAATAAGTTAATCATCCTGGTTGAGTAATCTGTGATGGCCATAATCACTACCCCACCCCCTTTGTCAGGTTTCATAACCCGGTATGTGTTAGTGAGGTTAACTCTTTCAAACAAAATCTTTCACCCGTAGTCAGGTTATCATTGATAACTCTCCTGGTTTTTAAACATCTCCGTATTTGCGACTCACATAACTGTTCGAATATGTATACCATAGGTTTACCAGGGGGAATGAATGTGCTTGCTCTTTTTAATATACACTTATTACCCAACCAGGAGCTAGGGTTATTGGCAAAGAATATTTTCAGATTCAATTGCCTAGTGTATACTTTTAAATTAATTAACATCTTACCAATTTCATACCTGAAAGTAGGAACATAGGAAAAACCTTTTTTAAATAAAGCACAATGATCATGTGAGAGTTGCAATGTGGTGAAGTTGTAAATAGAAGTGCTACCATCTCTAATCAAGTTACAATTAAACTCAGTAATTTGACTGTCATCCTGAAAATCAACAAAATCACCTGTGCTTACATACAAAGGGTCAGTGCCTGAATTCATAATAACTCCATCCAAATCGTAACCAAAACAAAAAGTACTTGATAGACGTCCTGAATCAACAATGCCCAATTCATTAGACAGAACAACGTTGTTGGTCAAATGTCTGTCAATATCTTGTTCTTTTACTTCACCATTTCCTGGTGAACAATATTCATGTCTGTCCAAATCAGGATTTTCAAAGGCATTTAATAAGGTCTGTTGTATCCCTGTGGTCGCCTCTGGTTCCTGTAATACATCTGTCCTGTCCTCCTCCCCTCATCGTAGCCCTGCTGCTGTTGGGCTTGATATCGCTCCCGTATCCATTCTGTGCATCTCAGGGGTTGATGCTCTAAAAGACACTCGTTACTGTCTCTGTTAGTGGCAATCTCAGCCTCAGTCGTACCACCTTGATTAACAGATGTCATGTTGGGTCTGTTGTTATTAAACCCCTGTCTGGTACTGACATTTCTAGAGTTACTGTTCTTATAAGCTTTAAAATGAGTGTAGGCTTTATTTTCAGCGTATTCATTACTGTCCCTAATTAGCTTGTTCTGTTTAGTACCAAGGCCACTTTTAACAAATCTGCCTATATCATTTAGAATACTGTCATAGAGTACCTTGTTGAACTCAAATAAAAGATCATTAGTTATACTTCTATTAAAAGTTGCAATTTGATCTTTTAAAATGGCAAAACTAGCTGTATTGTTCCTTAGAATAATTTGAATTAAGTCCATACCTGTGTGGTCGAACAAAGCAATTAAATCCTGGAAAGTCTCAGTGCCCTCCTCGATGCCCATTGGTAGCTTAAAAATTCTAAGGCCCTTGGGACTTGCTACAGTTCGATAGATCTCTCCAGGAACACATTGTCCATTTGGAGCATTTTGAAATGCTTCAACATTTTTTCAAACTCCTGCAGCTGTACATTTAAAGAACTTGTACCTGTGCTGTTCACAGGGGTCGGTCTAGTGCTCAGTATGGGAGGAGCCAACCACGTATCAAAATTTCCATGCCTCTGGTTAGATAATCCAGTGTGATTGGTGTCTCGAGTGTTCATAGTGACACTGGCATTGAAATCATTACTAACCAATGCCCCTGCATTGCTGGTTCCGGGGGGCATATGTAAAGTTAGGAGTTCACCCTGCAAGCTAGTTAGAGAAACATTCTCCATAACAGCATTGGGTACTCTCTCTTGCATGCAACGCAGAAGTCATTGTGGAATATCCATGTATTGAACCATCAAATGCTCCATGCTGTTTCACCAACAAAAAACAATAAAACAATACCAGAACCCGGTCAGTCCAACCACGTTAACCGTTAATAATGATAAAACCAAAAAATAAATAAATAAATAAATAAATAAAATGACCAGCTCCACGAAAGTTAAACCGTTTATTTGATCCAAAACAACACAAAGTAAATACACTTAGTGCTTTCACCCAATCACAATGTTGGGCATCATCAGAGTGTGAATACCTTATCAAGTACCATCTTATATACACATTCTAAAAAAAACCCTTCATCATAAACCAATCAAAAAAACAGTTAATAAAATATGCAAATTCATAAAACTCATAAAGGAACATTGTAATTGTTTTAAAAATTCCTATGTAATCCTAAAAATGTGTAGTTCAAAAAAACAGAACTGTTTAAATATATGAAATTGTTCTAAGTACTATAAAATCAAATACAATAAGATTTGTGTTTCAAAATACTAGAAATTGAAATATGTTCATTGATACGTGGCTGGCTCCTCCCATACTGAGCACTAGACCGGCCCCTGTGAACAGCACAGGTACAAGTTCTTTAAATGTACAGCTGCAGGAGTTCGAAAAAGCGTTGAAGCATTTCAAATCGCTCCAAATGGACAATGTGTTCCTGGAGAGAGCTATCGAACTGAAGCAAGTCCCAAAGGGCCTTAGAGTTTTTAAGCTACCAATGGGCATCGAGGAGGGCACTGAGACTTTCCAGGATTTAATTGCTTTATTCGACTGCACAGGTATGGACTTAATTCACATTATTCTATGGAACAATACAGCTAAGCTTGCCATTTTAAAAGATTAAATTGCAGCTCTTAATAGAGGTATAACTAATGATCTTTTATATGAGTTCAACAAGGTACGCTATGACAGTATTCTAAATGATGTGGACAGATTTATTAAAAGTGGCCTTGTTACTAAACAGAACAAGCTAATTAGGGACAGTAATGAATACGCTGAAAATAAAGCCTACACTCATTTTAAAGCTTATAAGAACGGTAATTCTAGAAATGTCGGTACCAGACAGGGGTTTAATGACAACAGACCCAACACAACACCTGTTAATCAAGGTGGTATGACTGAGGATGAGATTGCCACTAACAGAGACAGTAATGAGCGTTTTTTAGAGCATCAACCCCTGAGATGCTCAGACCAGATATGGGAGCAACATCAAGCCCAACAGCAGCAAGGCTACGATGAGGGGAAGGGGAGAGGGCAGACATATTACAGGAACCAGAGGTGACCACAGGGATACAACAGCCCTTATTAAAAGCCTTTGATAATCCTGATTTGGACAGTCATGAATATTGTTCACCAAGAAATGGTGAAGTAAAAGAACAAGATATTGACAGACATTTGACCAACAATGTTGTCCTGTCTAATGAATTGGGCATTGTTGATTCAGGAAGTGTATCAAGTACTTTTTGTTTTGGTTACGATTTGGATGGAGGAGTTATGAATTCAGGCACTGACCCTTTGTATGTGAGCACAGGTGATTTTGTTGATTTTCAGGATGACAGTCAAATAACTGAGTTTAATTGTAACTTGATTAGAAATGGTAGCACTTCTATTTACAACTTCACCACATTGCAACTCTCACATGATCATTGTGCTTTATTTAAAAAAACTTTTTCCTATGTTCCTACTTTCAGGTACGAGATTGGTAAGATGTTGATTAATTTAAAATTATACACTAGGCAATTGAATTTGAAAATATTCTTTGCCAATAACCCTAGCCCCTGGTTGGGTAATAAGTGTATACTAAAAAAGCAAGCACATTCATTCCCCCTAGTAACCTTATGGTATACATATTCGAACAGTTATGTGAGTCACAGATACGGAGATGTTTAAAAACCAGGAGAGTTATCAATGATAACCTGACTACGGGTGAAAGATTTTGTTTGAAAGAGTTAACCTCTGCTAACACATGCTGGGTTATGAAACCTGACAGAGAGGGTGGGGTAATGATTATTGCCAACACAGATCACTGAACCAGGATGATTGACTTATTGAATGACAGTGCAATGTATGAAAGGGTCTCTAGATATGAGGTTTATAGAGTCTGCACAAAAATTGATTGGCAGATACACAAGTTGTTAATGGACGGAGAGGTTGGTAAAGATGAACACGACTTTTTAATGGTTGAGCTACCAACCATTCCTTCCATTTTTGGGATACCTAAAATCCACAAGAATATGCATGATCCACCTTTTTGGCCAATTGTGTCTGCAAAAGGCTCGAAAACAGAAGCAATGGCTTTCTTTGTGGATTTTCACTGCAAACATACACTAAAACAATTACCATATGTAGTGAGGGACTCCTGGCACTGTCTTGATGTGATTAGGGAAACATCAGTGGATGATCAATTTTTGATGGTCACTGTTGACGTGATAAATTTATTTTCTATTATTCCACACAACACAGGACTTGAAATGTTTGACAATAGTCTTTTGAAATATGGCGACCTGCATACTGTTAGACGCAGGTTAATGGTAGAGCGCATGGAAATGGTCTTACTTAACAATTTTATTATATTTGAAGGAGAGTACTTTAAACAGAATACGGGCGTGGCCATGGGAGCCAGGTGTGCACCCATTTATGCCAATTTAGTTTTAGTAGAATGGGAAACACAATGGGTGTTTAAATCCAGGTACACGTCCAAAATAATTTTATACTTGCATTTTTTGGATGACATACTGATATTTTGGAAGGGGTCAATCGAAGAACTGCAGGAATTTGTTAATTATATAGGGACAATAACATCATTCCTAAAATTCACAAGTAAAATTCATGAGGAAGAATGTGAATATTTGGATATTTTATTGTATAAAGAAAATGGTACTTTGCAGTCCAATATGTGTCTTTCAGCTTTTCCCGGTTAGGGGTCACCAGAGCGGAACTCTGGTCCGCTAATGATTGGCAGTTGATTTTTACGTGCCGAGTTGCCAGCCCTGACGCACAACCTTCAACGAAGGTATGCCCATTCACGCATGTCTCCACGCAGAAGACGCTCTAGCTGAGAATGAAACCGGACAGCGTCTTAATGTGAGGCGACAACGCTACCACAGCACTACCACTTTGCCGTCCAATATATATCGGAAAAAGACCTTTTCCAATTCTTTTTTACATTTTGACAGTTGTCAACCATATTTTCAAAAGAAAAACACCATGAAGGGTCAGATGGTGAGACTGTTGAGACTAGTGAGTGACGATAAACATTACCAGATTGAAATGTTGAAATTGATGGACATGTTAATTGAAAGAGGGTATCCTTCGGATACTTTGTTAAAAATAAGTAAGGAAGTTGAGGAGAAAAGAAACACGGTGTTTAAACCTATAGTAAAGGGAGGTCTTTTGAAGGATAGGATAAACAACACTAACGAATTGGACGCAGACAAGACAAGGGCCATGGTACTACCCTTCAATGATGTTGCTACTAAGGTTAAGACCATTATCCAGGAGATGTGGCAAAGTGTTTTAACAATGAATTGACAGGTACTATAGGTAGTGCACCTGATTTTATTTACAGTAGGGGTAAAAACTTAAAAGAGCTAATGGAAATTGACGTTGATTTGAACATTTACAAAATGTCTAAGATGAGTAAATGTGGTATATGTAGTACTTGTAAATTCATTAATGATGGACCTTATGTTGCAATACATAAATGCGGGAGAACTATTAGATGTCCTGGATTTTGTAACTGCAACACCAGGATGGTGGTATATATTGCCACCTGCAAAGTTGTCCCACATTCTATGTAGGGAAAACCATTAGGAAGTTAAGAACTAGGATTTTAGAGCACATCAGGGACATTGTAAACAAAAAAATGGCTGGTGCCCTGTTTACACATAGTCAGAAATGTATCAATTTTAAAAAGTTCTTATTTTTTGTCATTGATCGGATACCTCATAATGAGAAAGGAAGGGATGACAAGACTCTTTTGGAAGCAAAAGGGTGTTTATGGCAACTGAGACTGGATGCATCCAGGCCACCCGGTATCAATAAACATATTTCAATTTCTAGTATTTTGAAACACAAATCTTATTGTATTTGATTTTATAGTACTTAAAACAATTTCATATATTTGAACAGTTCTGTTTTTTTGAACTACATATTTTTAGGATTACATAGGAAGTTTTAAAACAATTACAATGTTCCTTTATGAGTTTTATGAATTTGCATATTTTATTAACTGGCTTTTTTGATTGGTTTATGACAAAGGGTTTTTTTTAGAATGTGTATATAAGACAGTACTTAATAAGGTATTCACACTCTGATGATGCCCAACATTGTGAATGGTTGAAAGCGCTAAGTGTATTTACTTCCTGTTGTTTTGGATCAAATAAATGGTTTAACTTTCATGGAGCTTGTTGTTTTTTGTTTTATTAGTTTTTTTTTGGTTTTATCATTATTAACTTTTATCCAGGTAATCCTCTCTCCTCTCCCACCTCCCAAAGGCATGTCAGCTGGTACACTGCATATGAGCATTTAATTAACTCCGACCAACCCTGACAGTGACCACTGAGAGATAAAAAAATGTAATTTGGATTTCGATGTTTTCATTCATTTCATTCCAGCAACAGAATACTTTCAAAAGGCTGTGAGCTTGCATAGTCACTCTCCTCATGTTTTCCCCAATTTGCTCTTATGGCCTGGGTCCTTGTTACAAAGCTTCACTCTCACAGTTAACCAGTGTATTTTTTTAAATATCCATCTATCTATTCATCCACAACTCTTGTGTCGTTATATTTTTGCTATGTACATTCATACATTCACATTGTGGATTTAGAATAGCAGGGATGGGAAGTCAGGTGCATGATCACAAGAGGCACAGAAGCTGCTTAGGTCAACTTCTACTGTAGCAGAATTGTGGTATTTGTTGTCATGGCAGTGGTAGAGAAACACCATCTCCAGACTGGGAGTTTGGCCACTTCAATGTCAGCTCTCAAAGTGAGGAGTATTTGTAAATACATGTGGTGCTTTCATGTTGGAGGTGTACCTGTTAGGCTGTTGACAGATAGGGAGGTGGCATGGTACTTGGTACTGACTGCTGAGCTGACTATTTTTGTACCATGGCAAGAGTAGCAGGTATAAGACAAGGATGATATAATTTGGTGTCAGTTGCTAAAGTATTCTATGAAGCACAGCAAACAATGCAATTATTCCCTAATCCACGGAAGTGTGTTGCTCTATCTCTGTGTTTCCTCCTTAGTAGACTGTTAAATGATGCAAGATCTAGCATGATTACCTTTGCACATTAACTTCATTATGTGAGGAACAGAACTTTTATTCTTTAAAACTTGCATCGTTATACTATATATTTTTCATGTGATCTGGTTTGATTTCTTTGAAGTGATAGCTGGCTTTAATTTGTATGCATGTAGTAGCAGTTGACATATATGTCATTTCTCAGTTAAGAAACGTTAGGTGATTCAAATATGTTTACTTGGCAACCTTTACAGTGATGTTTTTGTAAACGACATTAAAGAAAAGTGGCTAGTTATATCAGGTAAAGGCCCATTAGTCACTGTTGTTCACTTTTAACTGTAATTTGTAGCTGAGTGTTCCTGGTGCTTTTCAGATTTCATCTCTTGGTTCTGGTCTGACAGGAAATAAGGTCCTTTCTTGTGTGCAAGTTCACGTACTTTTTCATTATGGACATACATGTGTGTGTGTGTGTGTGTGTGTGTGTGTGTGTGTGTGTGTGTGTGTGTGTAGATATATATATATATATATATATATATATATATATATATATATATATATATATATATATATGGGTTACCTTCATTACATCGACAGACCATTTAATTGAAACCCATTTCACTGACAGACCATTTCACTGACAAGTAGTACTTGTAGGAATTTAAGGCAAATAACAGGGATTTGTCCCCTTCTATAATGTAGTGCAACCCTGGAGTTAGTATATACAGTTAGGGGGGTGTGGGGGTGAAGCCCCCCATCTATTTTGGTTTAAATTCTGTACTTTTTGTGTTATATTCTTCTTTTAAACCAAAATAGGTGGGGAGGCTTCACCCTCCACACCCCCTGATGTGGGGGGCTGTGCCCCCCACCCCCAACTATATATACTAACTCCAGGGTCGAACTACATTGGGGAAGTGGACAAATCCCTGTTATTTGCCTTAAATTCCTGCAAGTACTAGTTGTCAGTGAAATGGTCTGTCGGGGAAATGGGTTTTAATTAAATGGTCTGTTGATGTTATGAAGGTAACCTGTATATATATATATATATATATATATATATATATATATATATATATATATATATATATATATATATACACATACGTATATATATATATATATATATATATATATATATATATATATATATATATATATATATATATATATATATATATATATATATATATATATATAAAAACAGGAAAGACACTTACACGAAATTGGAATGGATAAATATGTCTTTTCCAGTTTCCGTAATGTTGTTCTACATATGTTCAAATACATATTAGCAAATGTACACTACCATCCGCTAATGTGCATTCGACTTTCTGATGACACATTGCACTACAGTGGGGACTTGGAAATTTACCCTCTTCCTCATTGTAGTGTGATCTCAGGGCTGGAATATATAATTTGCAGGGGGTATAGTGGGTGCAGCCCCTCCACATGGGGTTGCAGGGGGCTTGCTCCCCTGCAAAACTGTAAAAAATTGTGCTGCAGATGTACAAATTGTACGGCAGCTTCAGGAAAAATTACAGTGCTGTAAATGCACTTTGTAATTCACTTTTAAGAAAGTTAGCAGAACCAGGAAGTCTAGTCAGATCTGAAAGAGTTAGAGTACATTAACACTTCAATGTACCCTTTCCATTTTATCGAGCAAAACAAACAGTTGGACAGCAAAAACAAGGCATTTGGGTATGTACAGTATTAGCAGTTCTGAAATCAACATTATTTGTCGATATTTTGATAGGAAATAATTTTTAGTTTCAACATTCAACATTTCGATGGTAAACCATCTAAAGATATTTACACACGTATACATATCTATAGTGTGTTATGTGTGTGTGTACACAAACATATACATATTATAGAGGCTGTCAGAAGACAATGCCTCCATGGGGGTTAATAAGTCTGTACCTTAAAATCTGTCTTCCACCCAAGTCTTTTCATTCCCTTTATTCTTCTCTTTTATTTAGAATATGCTGTAAGGCAGCTGAGCTTGCCTTCTTTTACTACATAAAAAGATACTTATGTCATGTAAGATTGACTAGCATCTGTTCTTAAATTCTTGCTATGCATACTCCAAGGTGCTGGAATTTGAATATTGTGGAATGTGGGCAAAAGTTTGTGTTAGTGTTGCAGCAAAAGGGAAAAAAAGGAAAAAACTTGTCACAGCAGTGAGTTAGGGACATTCTTTAAGTCATTTAAGCATCACTATTTTAGAATTACTTGCATGAGCAAAACTGAATTTACCATCTGAAAATTCAGTGTTTTCCATTTTATTCAAAAGTTATCATTATATGTTGTAATATCTAGTTAACTTTCAGCTATGTGAAGTGTGATTGACCCAAAAATCCAATAGTTCTTCCATTTTAGTGCATGTCATTTACTCATTGTTCTACGATTGTATATATTTTATTGTTTCTAGTTTTATTAATCATATTACATAGGTTCATAGGGTCATAGCTGTGTACTAGGCTAATGGCCCTGGAGCCTTTACAAGCCTAGCCCATAGGATTACCCTGGCATCATGCCACCTGACCTTAGTTCCTAGTGCCTCTGTTGAGTAGAGCCACTGGAGTGATCCACAGGGTGAATTTTCTATGTCCCATCCACTCATCAAGATTCCTCTTGAGGAGGGGCAGTGAGGTGCTCTGCTTGACATGTATGGGAAGTCTATTCCATACCATGGGCAGTCTCTGGGTTATGAACTTGTCCCTCCAGCATATTCTGTTGATTGTGGTAATGAGGCTGAGGTCTCTGGAGCGTGTGGTGCGGAGGGATTGGGATTTCTTTAGATGTAGCATTTCTAACAGAGCTGGGTCAGACATGGCTTTGTAAGTCAAGCAGAGATCACTTCTAAGTAGGCAATATGAGACACATAATAGTTAGAGTTTTTTGAGTCTGTCCATATAAGAGAAATGTTTAAGGCCTAACATCCTTTGTGAGGTACTTTTGTGGCCTCTTCAGTTGTTGCAGGTGCCTTGTGAGGTACATGCCAAATAGGGCATTGTGCTCGATGATTAGCCTTATGAGGGAAAAGTAGAGGGAGACAATGACCTCTTTCTTCCTGGATGCAAAACCCTTAGTAATGAGATGTGCCACATAGAAGGGCTTTCTGAGCACAGTGGCTATGTGGTGGTTAAAAGAGAGGTTGCTGTCAACCTGTATTCCCAAACCTCTTATAATGCCTTCTGTATTCAGTGGACTACCATCAATGTGGTAATTCATGGGAACCAGGTTTTTCCCAAAGGGGATGACGACACATTTTTTGACCCTGAGCTTAAGGCCATGGTTCTGACACCAGTCGTTGGTCTCAGTGAGGCCTTTCTGTAGGATGTCAACATCACTTGGGGAGTTAATAATAGCTCCCAACTTGCAATCGTCTGTGAACTTTGTCAGCCAGAGTCCCTTTGTGTTGGCCTGGACTTCAGAGAAGTAGATACCAAACAGGAGAGGATCCAGGACCAAACCCTGTGGGACTTCACTTGTCACTGGTCGGCAGTCTGACTTGGAGTCAGCTACTTTCACACTGTGGGTTCTATCTGTGAGCCAGTTTGCAACCCACCTAGTGATATAGGGGTTGATGTCTAGCTTAGTGAGTTTTTCTATGATTCCTGAGTGGAGAATGGTATCAAAGGCTTTGGCCAGATCAAGGTAGGCTGTATGAACCACCTTGCTTTCATCCACAGCTCTGGTGACTGACTCAAAGAAGTTGATCAGGTTGAGCAGGCAAGATCTACCAAAACCAAATGCAAAAGGCAACAAATAAAAACAAGGCAAAGACCAGCAAGCAGGAGACAAGGATCCAACACAAATAGCGTACAATAGTTTAATGTCCGCTTTCGTCAGGAAGTCTTGTGACGAAAGCGGACATTAAACTATCGTACGCTATTTGTGTTGGATCCTTGTCTCCTGCTTGCCAGGCAAGATCTACCCTTCACAAAACCAAACTGTGTGAGATCCAGAGTTTGGAGATTCACTATATCCTTGTTTATTAAGTCCATGATGATGCATTCCATAGCTTTGCATATCAGACTCGTTAGGCTAATGGGGCGATAGTTCCCAGGGTCTGTAGTTGCTCCTCCTTTGTGGAGAGGGATGACTGTAGCAGTGTGCCATTCAGTACGGACAAAGCCTGAGGTGAGGCTGTGATTGAACAGGGCACACAGGTGAGGTGCCAGTTCACTCTGTAGTGCATGTACAACACAGCCAGGGATATTGCCAGGTCCCATATAAGCTGTATTTTTGGCCTTGGACAGTGCTGTTTTAACCTTTGCAGCAGTAATACCGGGGGCCTGGCAATCTACTTGTATTGTGATTGGTCCTTTGTTGGGGGAGAGAGTGGTAAAGTTGGCACTGAATCTGTCAGCCAGTATATTGGCAATATATGTTGGCTCGATATAGGAGGTACTATTGTGCAGTAGCTCAGAGCAAATCTGAGTATTGCCATGGAGAAACTTTACATAACTATAGAAGGCCTTGTGGTTGTCTTTACTATCTGCTGCAATTCTGTTTTCATACCTAGCTTTAGAGAATTTGCTGAGGGATCTCAATTTTTTGCTGAGGCTGATAAGGGTGTTTTTATAGTCTTGGGACTTCACCTTATTCCGCATCAGTTTCTTCCTTCTGTTGCAGAGTTTGTTTATAGCAGGGGACCACCAGATTGGCTTCCTTTTTTTGGAGGAAAGTGTCTTGGTTCTATTGGGTATGGCGAGATTCATGCATTTGTGTACGCATTCATACAGTGCATTGGTGTATGATTCGGCGGTCATGCAATTATTCTCCATTTGAATGGGTGCTGTTAAATTAGCCACATCTGTTTTTAGGAGCCCAAAGTTAGCTTTGGAGAAGTTTTTCATGGTGGTCCAATCACAATATGAGTAGATTGTGGGGAAGGTGGGAGGGATGTGGATTTCCAAGGTGATTAGTTTGTGGTCAGATCTAACCAGGGAGGAGTTGACTGTTGATGTAGAGCAACAGCCACCCATGTTAGTAATGACCAGGTCAAGGATGTTGCTGCCTCTAGTGAGGCTAAGAATGGGCTAGTCTAGGGCATTGGTATTAATGAATTTCTGGAAACATTGTGCAAGTGTATTGGTACAGGAGTAGTTTTCCCAGTTAATGGAGGGGTAGTTGAAGTCGCCCAGTATGAGACTGTTAGGTTGCACCCTAATATTCTCCAGGGTACTTAGGAATGTGGAGTTTGAGTCTTGGCACATGGTTGGGGATCTATAGCAGGCTATAACTTGAATCGCTGTCTTACCCAGTGTTAGCTGCACCTGAAATATCTCTGATGCATTATGTTGGGCTACCAGTCTGGAGGTGTGCACATCCATTATGAATATGGAAACACCACCACCTTTGGAGCTTTGGTCCAAGTTCTGGGAAAGAAAGGTGTGGAATGAGTTATAATCTGGTAGTGCAGGGGTGCGTTCTGCTGTCTTGAACCAGATCTTTGTTACAGCACAAATGTTGATGTTCTCCATTTTAAGGAGTGCTAAGAGTGAGTGCATTTTGAGATTTAGACTTCTAGCATTGAGCAGCATGACCCTCAGATTGCATTTTGTTTGTAGCTGTTATGGTGGTAATTTGGCCTTTGGAACACCGTCTAAAAAAGGCACTATAGGGGTGGCAAGAGCCTTGGCCAGTATCTGGAAGCCTAGAGGTTACAAATGCAGGCCATCTCTGACAAAGCATCAAGGTCTGTCAATCATGCCATCCCAGGCAGACAAATACTGGATCCCCTTAGAATGACACCAGAAACTTAGCCAATTGTTGAAATTGATCATTTTCTGATTGTACTGTGGTATCATTCTGGGTGATGGTAGGAGGCTGCTCAGTGCTACGGTCATACCTGCTTGGTCTACGTAATCTGAGAGCTCCTCCATGTCTCTTTTCATGTAGTTCAGGGAGGTACATCTCAGGTCATTCACAGCCACATGTACAATAACAGAGCCATATTTGTACCTGTTGTTGAGGGACCTGAGTGCATGCATTATGTGGTGGATCCTGGCACCTGACAAACAGCTGACTGTTACTTTCTCCTTATTCAACCTAGTGAGTGGGACATCAGTGTGCCTCACTATTGAGGCACCTATGACAAGTGTGTTGGGGATGCTGTTTTGCCTTAAGAGCTTTGGTTGAGTGAAACACTGTTTAGGAGAGTTATGTGTCTCATGATTAGTGTTGTGTTTTTGTGGTTGAGTGTGTTTCTGCCTTGGAGGTCTCTGCTGTTTGAGTAGATTTTTATTGAAAGCCTACGTGAAGGTGTGTGTGTGTGTGTGTGTGTGGTTTGTGTTTTTATGTGAAGGCAGTGCTGGTGTGTGTTCTGGTGGGCTATGTGTTCCATGTGGTGTGGTGCAAGTGTTGACCTTCTCCTCTTGACCAGCTATTCCAGTCTTGGCTGGAGAGTGCTTGGCTTCCAATTTGGATATATAAGTGCATCTCTCACAAGTCTGAGTGTTGACAGGTAAGAGGAGAGGGTTTTCAGTGTACATGAGGCAGTTGCTACATTGCCTCAGGATGCCCAAGTCCACAAGGTTAATAGGTGAAAGCACAGGGAGCTGACATTTAGACATGCCTGGTGGGGTGGGCATTAATAATGACTGGAGCTGTTTCCTTGTAGAAAATTTAGTGCTGGTAGCACTTTTATGTGCTGCAATAAGTGCTACAAGAAGTCTGGTAAAGTGCTAGATTAATAAGCTAGTAAAAGTGCAGGAGAGGAGAGAGCTAGCAGATATAAGGGAAAAATTGAAGAGCAGACTTTTTGACACCGCTTAGAAGCTTACAAACAGTCCTGGATACAGAAAATCTGTATCTGGACTATACCAGTTACAGGAAAGGTGGGAAAACAAGTACAAACATGGGCTTTTAAACCAGAAAGTTGAAAGAGATGGAAAAAATGCCCACTGGCCAATAAACTACAATTTATGGGCCAGAAACCACTCCTCTTGTGGTAGATAGGCTACCTAGTGCTTACCACTCCCTCTGATAAGCTAGAAGGCTTCCTTCCAACACAGAAAGGCTAGGGGGCTCAAAAGCTTACAAACAGTCCTGGATACAGCAAATCTGTATCTGGACTAGACTAGTCACAAGAAAGGTGGGGAACTAGTGCAAACATGGGCTTTTAAACTAGAAAGTTGAAAGAGATGGAAAAACTGCCCAAACGGCCAATAAACTACAATTTCTGGGCCAGAAACCACTCCTTTTGTGGTAGATAGGCTAGATGACTTCTCTCCAACACAGAAAGGCTTGGAGGCTCAGAAGCTTCCGAACATTCCTGGATACAGCAATCTGTATTTGGACTTGACTAGTTACAGGAAAGGCAGGAAATAAGCACAAATGCAGGCTTTTAAACCAGAAAGTTGAAAGAGATGGAAAAAAATGCCCAAACAGCCAAAGAACTACAATTTCTGCACCAGATACCACTCCTCCTGTGGTAGATAGCCTACCTAGTGCTTACCACTCCCACTGATAAGCTAGAAAGCTTCCATCCAACACAGGAAGGCTTGGGAGGCTCAGAAGCTTACAAACAGTCCTGGATAGAGCAAGTCTGCATCTGGACTAGACTAGTTACAGGAAAGGTGGGAAACAAGCACACATATGGGCTTTTAAACCAGAAAGTTGAAAGAGATGGAAAAAAACTGCCCAAACAGCCAATGCACTACAATTTCTGGGCCAGAAACCACTCCTCCTGTGGTAGGTAGGCTACCTTGTGCTTACCACTCCCACTGATAAGCTAGAAGGCTTCCCTCCAATACAGAACTGCTTGGGTGGGGGGCTCAGAAGCTTGCAAACAGTTCTAGAGGCAGAAAATCTGTATCTGGACTAGACTAGTTACAGGAAAATTAGAAAACAAGCTTGGAAATTATTTTTTTTCTTGTAAAGTGGAAAGGTAGAAAGGAGGAACAGAAGATAATTCAAGGTTAAGAGCTTAAGTGGGTTGGCTTTCTGAAAAGTTCTCTCTGTGTTAGATAGAATGAGCTAATGACCGTAGCAAAAATACTTTAAATGCAGTACAAGCTCTCGCACTTGAGAGTGTAGCAATATTAAGACAAATACAGTTTAAATAAATGCAGATAAGTTAAAAATGACAAAAACAAGTGCAGAGAGCACTAAGTTATGAAAAATCAAAATGGATGCACCAAGCACAGAATAAGAGCACTTGAATACTTAAAAGCACACAGAACAACTAATTAAGGTAATAAGGTAGAAGACAGTTATGTAAGAGCAGCTCAAGAAAGTATAAATATATATATTTTTTTTTGTGGAGAGGGAGGGGAACAGAGCAGATTAAAATACTATAGGGGATGTCCTTCCCAATTACTGTCTGTACACAGCAGGGGAAATGGGACTGGTAGGAGTGTCTGAAATCAAAATCTGATATCTCTGTACTCAGTTGAGTGAGCAAATGAGATGGGCCCAGGAGGATTGTCCAAAACCAGATTTACAGCAGGGCCAAGCAATTCCAAAGTCATCAAGATTAACACCACCAAAACAACAAAATGGCACTTTGTCATATTTCTTTTTGGTTGCACAGTTTTCACTTTTTTTAACTTGAATGTATGCTCGCAGTAAAATAACTGCAACAGTGTGGAGGTCAACTGGCCATGTAAGCGCGCTGACTCCCATATGATGACATCAGAGACCTTGCTTTCCATGCATTCATCTGAATTTTTCTTTAAGTTGTTTATGTTCTCTTGCAATTTAATATAGTATGGTCATTTATTCCACAGCTGTAGAACAATTAGGATAATCTGCAGAGTCCCTCTTATAGGAATTATTTAGTTTGATGGCAAAATTAGCATCATTATGTCTAAATTTTGATACTGGTAAATAGTTGAAGAATGTTTGTAAGATTTTTAGCATTATTTATTTTGTAGGCCAGAAAGGATTTTCCTCAAATGTATCTGCATTGTATAGTAAACAAATTCATTTTTTACATCTGTCATAACATTCTATTGAGTTAAGGAAGGAAATGTATGTTGTCACCCTTTGCTGGACCATTTCCAAACTCTTTAACGGTCCCTGAATATAAAACTACAAAAAGCAACAAAGAACACAAAAAACAACTAAACACCAAAAAGTTCTACTAAAAGTTAGCACAAATGTAGTCTTGGATGCAATTTTAGACTAAGCACTTTTGTTCTTTTTAATTAGTTAAGAACTTCTTCAGAATCTAAAACAGAGGCTGACTTGATGTTGCAGTGTTACTTGTACATGAATGTTTTTGCCTGCAGTTCTCACCACTGAATTTTAAACCAGTCCATGTTTGTTTCATTAATTTTATTTAAAGAAGACTCTTTGGAATGATTCTCTAGGATATTGGCTTAAATGATTTGGGAACTCTTCTGGGGAAAATCTCCCTGTGGTAGTGATGTATCTCCTGAAGATAGAATGAGAGGAACCATAAAACTGACCATCATGTATGCAAAGGGAATTATTAGTTGAAATGGCTAGAAGCTACTTAAGTTAAAGGGGAGGATACATCATGAAGAGGTACTGTCCGCTGATTTTTTAATTATTTGTTAATCAGATAAGCCCACTGGACACAAGTGTTCCCTTTTCAAGGGCACCACAGGAGCACTGCCTGGTCAAGTGACTTACTCAGCTGCTCACAGTAGGCAGATGGAGGTGGAAGGAGTCAATCCCTGTGTACTTGATTACAGGAAGCATCTTTTCAAAATGATTGAGTGATGTGGTGCTATGTGGTATTGAGTACTGAGAAGTTTGTGGCTGCTAGAAGGGATGGGATAAAATTATGAACTACAATGTTTATTAATGAGGATATTGTAAGTGGAAGAAGAAATGAGGCAGATAACAGCCATTTTGTTGTAAGTGCCAATTTCAACAATACATTTTTAAATACCAGATTTAATACAAAAGAGATGCGCATCTTTGTTTTCATGGAGAGTGTTCTACACTCTGAAGGATGTCAGGGAGTTTCAGTGCTTTCATTAACAACAGACAGTTCCCTAGTCTACTTTAAAATTAGGAATATATACCTTTTCAGTGAGAAATACTTTTTTAGTCCTTTCCCAAAGCATCAGGTGCTTTGTGAAGTATTACAGCACGTCTTCTTCACATGTTGTATTGGGAGGGATTAGATAATATCCCATATCTAGTAACTCAGCGAGGGTTGTATTTAGCTTTGGTAGTAAATTTTGATCCAGTTCATAACTTTAGTGACTTATAAATAGAAATAACTCAGACAGGTTTAGCTTTGAGCCTTTTGCCAGATGATCTTTTAGTTTTATACAAGTTAAAAGTTTGATACAAGATCAAATGCTAATATAAATAAAACACTATTGTTCTGGTTATATTTTGTATGTTCTTCAATTTGCATTTGAATGTTGGTATCCCACAATTCCATAAGGGTGGGTGGGGTTCCATAATTATGTATGCAAATGTTATGTTAATCAGCATCTATTTTTTTGGCCAGTTGTACCTACTTTTCACAGGCCTTTATCCAGATTTTTGTTTCCAGGTTGAGAGGTACGACTGTATGAGTGAGTCATGAATACTGCCACAGTTACCTACCACACATTGTAGATTATCTCGTAGGGATTACAGACGACCTGACACCTGATAGAGTGATATCCTTTCCTGTTGAGTCTTCTTCTCTGTTGACCTGGTGGGGCCTTTATTCCTATGTGTGTGCAGTCTATGACCCTAGCACCTCAGGAAAGTGTGCTATAGCACATAATTCCTGCCTAGTTGTTACTGTCTCCTCTGGGGTTTGTGGAAACCAAATGTGATCCCTAACATATTGCAATATTGCATTTAGAAATAGATTTAATATTGTGAAAGCTGAGGCCTGTGGCAAAGTGGTGCAGCAGTTAGCATTGTCACCTCTCAGCAACAAGTTCTCTGGTTTGATTTTCAACTGGGGTGCCTTCTGTGTGGAGTCTGCATGTCCTCCTTACATTCGTGTGGGTTTCCTTTGGGTGCTCCAGTTTCCTCCCACATTCCAAAGACATGCATCTGCACTGTTTCTACCTGGGCATCTGCTGAAAATTGGCTGTGTCCCAGTTGGACTTTCCTGGTAAAAAAATGTCAAATAAAATAAATAAATGAGTAAATAAATAAATAAATAAATAACTATTCCTTGTGGGGCTCTGAAATGTGCCTGCAGCTATTGTATATAATACATCACATACCCTATTTTCCACTGGGATGCATTCTCCACGATTTCCCAGGGTTTCAGGTGAAGTTGGCAAAGATCCTCTAGGGTATCCCTGGTCCCTCTTGTACCACTTTATAATTTCTGCATTATGTAGTCCATGATGTATCAAACATGGTCTGAACACTCTTCTCCTTCTAGGCTGAGGTCTGGTAGCAGCCTCAGCACCTTGTATCAAAGCCTGTGGCACATACAGGTTAATGATACCAGCAGCAACTCTATTCTAAGTGTGTTCATTGCTGTATTTGAAATAGATCACTTCTCAGCCTTTTGGTTAATATTAATTGTGTAGTATTGGAATTGAGGCTAAAAGGGAGCACTGAGTGTTCATGCACAATTTATACATTCCTGAAATGCTCCACCATCTTGAATTGTTTAATTAGCATGTGTTTCATCTACTTATGCCTTCATTAGCATATTCAGATGCTTACCGTTGTTTTGAGGGCAGGTATCACTTCCAGAGTTGTTTAATGAGTACCAAACATTGATCTCATGTATGAGCATCATGCACACGTGCTTCAAACAAAGTGTTAGAGTTTATGAATCTGGCTCAATAAGTGGCTTGGATGGTCTGGGCATGCTGTATGTGAAAACAGCTGATTATTGGCACAGTACAACAGTGAGTGGCCTTCCCATCTTACAGTACATGGTTATCAAGTAAGGTCTTGGCTATGGTTCCTTATGTGTGGAGTAAGTATGCCCACCCAGTCTCTAGGCCACATCCAGATGTCCTGGTTTCATGTACTACACAAAGGCATTCGATAGATGAATTGGCATTTTTGCAGTTTGCCCATAGTCGGGCATGAAGTGTGGGTGTGTGTTTGTGTGTGTGTGTGGGGGTGGGGCAGATAATGATGTATGCATCTTCACAAATATATATATGGAAACTACTGTTTTACCATATTTGAATATGAAGCACTGAATGTAAATTAAGACTGAATATATTTCCTTACATATGATTTTTTTTCAGGCCATCCATAAACATTGGAAAACAGTTCTAAATTGCACCCCAGAGCTTAAGTCCTGAGGCTTCTGTGTGCCTAGCTTCCCCCGAGTCCCCTACTTAATTAAATTCTTTCCTCCAAACTTATTACATTGTAGTCTTGGCCAATTTGGGTGTATTGAAAGGATGGAGGAAAAGCTGTAGATTAGGATTAACTGGGAATTAATGTCATCCCTTTGTTATGATTTTTTTCAGGTCACAATTTGATCAAATGCTTGGAAAAAAAGCTTTAAAAAAGTGCCCCCCCCCCCAGCATCTGTAATTTGTGGCTTTACCATTTGCTTTATTTAGTTACTTTCTCTAGAGTTATTGCAGTGCAGTCTTGGCCATTCAGGGTGCTGAAGGGATGGAGGGAAAAGCTGAATAGTAAGACAAACTATGAAGATAAAAACAATAAGGCAATAATGTGTTTGGTTGCTATAGGGAAGTTAGGGCAAAGTAATGAGGTGAGACACTTGGGGAGTACAATGGGCAATCAGTGGGCAGAGGGAGGTGCCATAGAATCCTTTGTCTAGAGCTCCATTTCACCTATTGCTACCTGCTGCATCCATCCTTCTCTTAGTTTGTATTAGTATGTCTTAAAATATCCTGCCATTTTTAACTCTCTGGACAGGTACCATATGTTTCAGAGTTAATTAAAAAAAAATAAAAACAAGTCAGCAAAACACATTTTACTTTGTGCAGTTGAGTTAATGTTAAATTTCTTATTTTAATGGATATTGTCAATATTTTTGAAAATGAGAATCTTTGTCATAGGACTAGCACGACTACCTGCAGGTGAGGCTTGAGTAGATACCTGTGTTCCAGCCAGTCAGTGAGTGCAAGCAGAAAATACATACCTGTAACTGGCTTTCCTTTCCTTTCCTTTCCTGGGCTACGTTAAAGTTTTGTCTTCCATGTTTTGTCTTTGTATCTTTTGCTACAAAAAGAGGGAACTACAACAGAGCACTCATACAAAACAGAGAACAGACAACATATTCCTCCCACAGTAGCCAGGTTTTCATAGCAGTTTGTGAGACAATCAACAGTTGTATTCATTACAGACTGAGAAGAACAGGGAATAAAGCTCTGCATTCAAAGAGCCATACACCCTTCCCAGGAAAGGAATAGAGGAACTGAGGATGAAAGAGGAAGTTTGTTACCAAAGTTCAGCAAGTGAGAACAAAAATATATGAATATGCACGTTTTAAACAAGAAACATCTTTAGTAAACTATCAGTTATGACATAGGCAATCATACATTTAAATAAATGAAAAGAAACCATATTGATATATTTTCATATGCAAACATTATACATTACATATATTCTTCTATACAGTCACTGTAATTTGTACATTACATAGCTCCTTCAATTTATGCCTTCCCTTAAACCTCATTCCTCCTCCAAAACATAATTCTGTTATGTATTGTTTCCAGAATTCCCATTTTTTTCATTGTAACTTATACCCTTTTCTAAGCAGCCCACTTCCAATTATTTTATCTCTGTTACTATATTCAATACTTCTAGTAAGTTGGTTAAGACTTTGATTTTCATTTTCTAGTAACTGCATTTTAGCAGACATTAGAATTCAACTCAGCAAAGCCTTTTCATGCATAGGCAATACAGATTTTATATCACAGCTCAAAAAATTATTTCCTCAGTTACACCAATATGCTCACCCAGTGTCTCTGATAGAGTAGTCTGCAGGGAATTTTTAAAGTCTGTCAACAGATTACACTCTCAGAAAATATGTTCCCAATTATTTTTTTCTTTCCCATCACACCCCCTATATATGTAATCTACTTGTGGAAACATTCTTCGGAGTCTACTCAAGGTATAAAAATACCTATGCAAACACTTCCAAGCAAAAATCCTAAATCTTCTAGGCTGTGTTGCATATTTTGGAGTATATATATATATATATATATGTATACATATATATATATATATATATATATATATATATATATATATAGATATAATACATATATATATATATATATATATATATATATATATATATATATCCTTCCGTTGTTTCTTTCTGAATTGCTTATCCAGTCTCTTTTCCCAATCCTTTCTAACCTCCTCTGACTGATTCCTGTAGTTATGGTGTTATATTTTATATGCCCTACCCCTTTTTAACAGCAGCATCTGTTCTAGATTCTACTAATAACTTTGGCAGTGCTGGTCTTTCAGTTAGGACAACCCTATTCCTTTCTTTTTGCATATACTCTGACATCAATCCTTGACAGGGAAGTCCATCTCTAGGCTGCAGTACAAATGTATGCTTGGCTTCTTCCCATTCTATTACCTTTCCTTCTTTAATTATTTGCTCCCAATACTTTGGTTCCTTTGCTGGTTTTCTCTAGTAAATTCCCATTTTTTTCTTACCTGTTATCTGTGCACCTAAGTGCAGTCATCCCAATTGACATAATCTCCTTTATACATTCCTGTGCTGGCTTAGTACTTGGAATACTTTCTGCTACTTTATGAATATAATATTCTGTATATTTATTGTTATTCTAATTAAGGATCTGCATCCCATATCCCAGTCTTTCCTTATTTTTGAGCTTACCCCTGTTTTGTCATCATCCCTTTCCACTTTAAATTCTAGTTTTCTGCTTGTGCTATGTGCAGGAGCTTTAACTGTTTAGCTCTGAAATACTTGTTCAAATCAGGAATCCCAAACCACCTTGTTTTATTGGAACAATCAGCTTATCCCACTTAACTCTTGGCCCTCTTCCCCTCCTAGATAAAATCCTTCAACTCTATAAATTGCTATCCACAGCTTCTCCTCTGGTTGATAAAAATATGCCTGACCTATTTATGAAACTAAGGGGACTAAAAACATTTTTATTGCTTATATCTTGCTATCCATATCCATAAAACAGAGCTTCCAGTTTCTCACTTTTTGTATCAACTTTTGTTTAGTCTCTTCTGACGTATCCTTAACTGCCATAACAGAATCCTTTTTAACCCATACTCCTAAGTACATCATTTTATCATGAACCCATAAATATGGGTATTGCTGAACCAATTTGCGTGTGGGTACATAGTTTATAGTTATTGCCTTTGTTTTATCTTCATTAATTTGGTATACCAAAAAGACTTGAAACTCTCAGAATGTTCCACAACACTGACATAACCATTTCTAGTTTTATCAGATACAAATTAATCCATGTACCCACAGCCTATTTTCCCATTTCTGCGCATGGGGTCAGCATGTCGCTCCAACAGTGACAATCATCTAGAGCCAGGGTTCACACCACTGTATGTCTAGCCTTGCTGTGGCTACTTTCCTACACCACACACACGCTCACACCTATGGCTAATTTAGAGTGTCCAGTCCACCTACTGCATGTCTTTGGAAAGTGGGAGGAAACTAGAGCACCCAGAGGAAATCCACACAAAGATAGGGAGGGCACGCAGAGTCCACAAAGAAGGCACCCAAGCAGATAATCAAATTGGAGAACCTCTTGCTGTGAGACAATTTTATTTGCTGAGCCACTGTGCCACCCAAAATAATATCATCTGCAAATAAAGAGCTTTTCTTGATTACCATACAAATTATATCCTTGAATTTCTGAGTCCTTACATTTTTAGGAAATACTTTCTCTTAAGGTATAAAATAGTTTTCATAAACAGATGCCAAAATAAATTTTGTTGAGCTGGTATATTTTCAACTATGATAATTTTAATGACTGCAGTTTTATGAAACAGTTCAGAGACATGACTCTAATGTGATTTCTTTAAATGCATGCTTTGGTTATTGGGATGTATGTTATACATCTTGTTACAGCAAACCAGATTTTTTAATGAGCTCAATAATTATATTGCTGAAAAGATACCTAAGGATTCATTAACAGCCATGTACACTTCTCAATGAATCTACATGATTTGTTCATGTTAGCATGACTAGCAGCAGTGATATTTGACTACACCAGCTGCTAAGCAAGCCTACATGTTCAGCAGCACCTATGCATGGCCAGCACAAGTGTTAGCAGCCATGAGAAGGTGCATGAAGGCCCGAGCACACAATATAAACTAAAAGTGCTCCTGCAGGCAAATTAGCCAGTGAGCAAGCCAGACAGCATAATACAGGGGAAGGGCAACTTTAATTAAATAATTAAGATGAGGGGAAGCTAAATGGGGAAACTGTACTCAGATAAAGGGATTAGAGCACAAATAAGAAGCAGGGGAAACTAAACAGGGAAACTGTCATCAAGTAATAAGTGTGATTAGTGCACAAAGAGCATTTTTGTGATAAATAATTTTTCATACTGACATAAGTAATCATGTGCACTGTATTGTCTCATATACATAAAGGAAAACAGAAATGCTGTCAGAGGATGCAACAGGTACACAATGCTACAGGGTAACAAAGGGAAATAAATGAGATAAGGGTTTATAAAGTGCTGATTTGAGAGAACAGTTAGTACAGACATTAGATACACTAGTGGATATTTTCATATATTACAGTTGCTGCATATCAGATGTGTATGCAAAAGTTATTCGTTGTAACCAACAGTATGGTGCATGCTCCAGTTCATCATGTATAAGCACATTTAAATGAACCTTAGAACTGTTGTCTCATGTACATCAGAAAGAGGCATTTATTTGCTATTTGTTAGCATGTGTAACCATTGAAAGGTTGCTGTATGTTTAATAATGTATTAGTCAAGCATGTGTTGTATATTAATGTAAATGATAAACAGTAGTATAATTACACTTATAAAACTTAAATGTACAGTTGCCACTATGCATGTTATGAGGCATGATCACTAATACTCACATGACTGTACTGAGAATGCCTAGTTACAAATGTGTGGTAGGTGTACTAAAGTATTCTGCTACTGGAATGCATCATGTGGGAGTGATTAAAGGTAATAATATTTTGGATGTTAGATCACACATACAAGTTAATGAATCGTAAGGTTTATACCTTATATGTATGTGAGAAACAATATTGACGGCTGTTAATGACAATGTACATACTTGTGACAATGTGGAAATGTTAAGAAGAATTACGGACATTTGTGCAATCGTTTCAATTACAGTATTAAGAGATGAAAATAAACACTTTGCAAGTAGCATGCATTTTATGAATGCCAGATACTTAGTGACTGTTCATGGATGTCGTGTACATATGAAGCAAAAAACAGAGGGACATGACAAATACACAAAGGTGTCACATTGGCCAGGATATAAACAGAATGATGATCTAATATACATAGTACCATTTGTCTAACTATAGCAGATGTGACATACATTCAACGTGAATCATGTTAATGTGGCATATGCGAAGATGCATATAAATTAAGGTGCCAAGTCAAGTGTAGTTCTATCCCCTGACAAATGGTCTGTATTTCTAAGTGTCATAATGTATATCAACATGCATAGAATGCAGTTTTGTGTATATTACAAATGTATAGGCAACCCACACAAGACATGGGCAAAATAAAGGTACATGTCAGCATTATGGTGTTAAGACATTAGCCAATGGATAAATGTAGGAAATATCAGCCTACAATTGTTTGTGAGTATGATGCCTTTGTGTTACCTTTGTGTTACTGTAAGCAATGGTGTGACGTGTGTCTATATATGTGACCACAGAACCTACATGATATTGTGTAAACTGAACATTCCATAGGTGGTATTACTACAGTCACGAGATATTTGTGTATTTGAAGAAGTTACATTGTCTTATTCATGCAAGGCATATGTGGGCCTGTAGTTTTGTGAAAAGAGTGGTATGATCTGTCTCATTGTCACAAAATATTGCATGGTGCTAGGTATACCCAAACACACATGATGTCTAGTGCAGTCATCACGGTGATGGTAGAATCACAATCCTGCACAATGTGTATATAATCATGATTTCTTACTCATGGCTTACTAAGGCAACAAGCCACTAAACATTGTCTCATTTTCTCATGCCATATGAGGTGTACTACTAGTATTATAAAAGGCAAATTTCAAAAATAATGTATCATCGCTGTTAAATAAAGTATCTGTCTGTAAGAAATGGGCAGGAAGTATTGTAAGAGGAATCCCCTAGCCATACATGTATACATCAGATAGGTCAGTGAAAACATTGTCACCAATGTATACAATCACACTCACACTGACGCAACTGAGTCTAAGGGTTAATGCCCGGAATCAAACTGCCTACATAAGATCACAAGGTGGAGAGCATTGCATGCACCACAAGTGCCAAACAAGATGGTGTTTTATAGTTGTGACAGAGCACATTTGAATTGGTGACATCACCATTGTTTTATAGAATGATGTGTCTGCTAAAATGGAAAAAAAGTGGTGGAATGACCCAATAACACAGTACAGCTACACATCTTATTTGTACTTGAAGCCCTTTCAATACAGCACAAGAGAGAAACAAACTCTCGCAGCAGTCACTCACTACTGGATTCAAGCTACCTACCTACCTAGTTACGCAGTCTAGAGAGGACAGTCCCAGGGATTTATAAATGTTTTATTTTCATGCAGGAGCAGTGTAGCTGCTCCTGCATGGAATATGGCCACTGAGTGATCCAGGAACATGCCATTTTTGATGTGCATGAGCGAGCCGACATTGCTCCTGCATGGAAACCCAAGCAGTCTGCTAATTACCTCATTTGCTGGTTAAAACCATGCAAATCAGGTTAAATAGCAATCCAGGAAGCAGGCAGGTAACTGTGCAGGAGCAATGTGAGGTGCAGAAATGTATTCGGCTACTAGCTGAATACATTTCGGCAAAAATGAAAACCATGCTAAAGACAACCACAAGGCATTCTATAGCTATCTCAAGAATCTAAATGACAATGCTCAGATCTGCTCTGAGCTACAACAGAAGGGCATTAAACATACTGATCCCAAGGATATTGCAAATATCCTGGCAGATCGATTCAGTGCCAACTTCACCCCACTCTCACCCACTAAAGGGCCCATCTCAATACCAAAAGATTGCCAAATTCCAGTAATAATGGCCACACAAGTAAAAACCACACTCTCCAAAGGTAAGAATAGAGCATTCATGGGACCAGATGACATCCCAGGCTGTGTACTACATGAACAACAAAATGAACTGGCACCTCACCTAAGTGTCATGTTTAATCATAGCCTCACCTTAGGCTGCGTGCCCACTGACTGACGCACAGCTACAATTATCCCACTCCACAAGGTGGGATCCACCTTGGATCCTGGGAACTACCACCCCATCAGTCTGACGAGCCTAATCTGCAAGGCCATGAAACATATTATCATGGAACTTATAAGCAAAGACATTGGCAACCTTAAAACACTGAACCCCACCAGTTTGGGTTTTTGAAGGGCTGATCTTGTCTCCTGAACCTGATTGACTTCTTCGAATTAGTGTTCAGAGCCGTGGACAAGGGTAAGGTGGTCCACACAGCCCATCTGGACCTTGCAAAGGCCTTCAACACCATCCCCCACTCTGGAATCATAGATAAACTTACTAACCTGGGCATTAATCCCTACATCACTCAATCGGTTGCCAACTGGCTTACTGACAGAACCCACACTGTGAAAGTAGCCGACTCCAAATCCAGCTCCAGACAAGTGACAAGTGGAGTACCTCAGGGTTCAGTCCTGGGACTGTTTTGTTTGGCATCTACTTCTCTAAAGTACAGGCCAACACTAAGGGACTCTGGCTAACAAAATTTGCAGATGACTGAAAACTGGGAGCCATTATTGAATCCCCAAATGATGTGTATATTCTACAAAAGGGCCTTACAGAAACAGATGCTTGGTGCCATAGCCATGGGCTCAAGCTCAATGCCAAGAAATGTGTAGTTATCCCCTTTGGGAAAAAACATGTACCCATGAATTACCACATAGATGGCAGTACACTAAACACTGAAAGTGTGATAAGATACTTAGGGACACAGGTGGACAGTGGTCTCACCTTTGATAACACATCACCACAACAGTCAGGAAATCCTTCATTAAGGGCGTTTCATCCAGAAAAAAGGAGGTCATTGTCCCACTGTACTCATCCCTCATTAGACCCATTATAGAATACAACGCCCCATTTGGTATGTACCTCTCAAGACACCTGCAACAACTAAAAAGGCTGCAGAAATACCTTACTAAAAGAATCACAGGCCTAAAGCAGATGCCCTATGCTGACCATCTAAAAAAACTCCAGCTGTACTCTGTCACATATTGTCTACTCAGAAGCAATCTCTGGTTAACATACAAGGCCATGTCAAACCCAGAGCTGTTGGACATGCTACACTTAAAGTAATCCCAATCCCTCAGATCCACCTGCTCCAGGAATCTAAACCTTGTCATCACAATGAACACAACATGTTGGAGGGATAGGTTCCTGACCCAGAGACTCTCCAGACTCTGGAATAGACTTCCCATACATGTCAAGAAGAGCGCCTCTTAAGCCCTCTTCAAAAGGAACCTTGCCGATTGAATGGGAGATAGGAAATTCACCCCAGGGATCACATCAGTTGCTCTGCTAGACAGGGGTCCAGGGAAGTAAATATTGTGGGAAGAAATAGCCAGGGAATTGTTATGGCTAGGCTTGTATAAGCCCTAGGGCCGATAACCTAGTACCAATCTATGAACCTATGAACCTATGAGCCATAACAGCCCCAATAAAAGCATGTACCCTAAACTGTAGGCATGGCAGTGGCCAAATATATGGCCAATGGCATTGCAAACTGTGTAATTTATCTAAAAATAAAATGTTATTTTTTATGGCTGATCTAGGCTGTTGAAGCATAGGGCAATGCCCCGGAAACAGGATTGTGAGGAAAAAAAGGGGGGAAAGTCAGTTTTAAGGGAAACCTGCATTTTGCCATTATACTATATGGCAAGCAGAATCAAAACAATGGCAGGGAACAGTGGTTGCTAAGGGGGAAGGCTCTTGTGTAGTGCAGTAACTACAGATTAAAGCAGTGGGGTATGTTAATGATGGGACATATACTGAATCACAAAATTCTGCAAAGTGTCAAATTGCACCTAACTGTGTAGGTGCTCTAAGACCATCATATAGACAGGAGGAGCAACTAACATGAAAAGGGGGTGTGTCATGCTTGCTGTAAGCACACTGGAGTTCTGTTGCCCAGATCTGTGCTTAGCTAAGTACATCTAAGTGAGGGGATATGTCTGAGGCTGTATAGTCTTATTCCATGAACTGAGGAGCATGTTCGCGCCAAGAAGAGGGCCATTTCTTGCTGCTTACACAAACTACAGGGCTTAAACTGGAAAGATATAAGGAAAAAAAGGAAATAGCAGAACAAGGGAAATGCTGTACAAATCAGTAATATGGTATTCTGCAACTTACAATGGACCATTGAAAGGACTCAATAATACAGCTGGCCAGTGGTTGCATAGCTGAAAATGGGAGAAGATGTAACACAAAAAAACTAAAGGGCAACAGTAAAATAAAGGAGAAATGAAGTAGAAATCACTAATATGGGACTCTTGCAAATCACAATGGGCCATGCAAAACACACAATGATACAGCTGTCAGGTGGCTGCATTGCTGAAAATGGGAGGAAATGAAAAAAAACTCTAAAGGGCAACAGCACAATAAAGGAGAAATGAAGTAGAAATCACTGATATGGGACTCTTGCAACTCACAATGGGTCATGCAAAGCACACAATACAGCTGATAGGTGGCTGCATAGCTGAAAATGGGAAGAGATGTAAAAAAAAGAAATAAAGGACAATAGCACAATAAAGGAGAAATTAAGTAGAAATCACTAATATGGGATTCTTGCAACTCACAATGGGTCATGCAAAGCACACAATAATACAGTTGGCAGGTGGCTGCATAGCTGAAGATGGGAGGAGATGTAAGTAAAAAATGATTAATAAAAGGGCAACAGCAGAATAAAGGCAATCATGCACAAATTACCACTAATGCCTCTAACACTCACAGTGGCCAAAGCAAAGCCATGAGTAATATAGGTGGCAGCTGGAATGTATCATAGTCAGCTAATCAAACAAGCAACATCTGCAGCACAACAGTATAAAGTATGGAAAAAATGGAGAAACTCCTAAAAATGGGGAAAGTATGGAAAAACTCCTAAAAATGGAGAACATCGATATCTGTGCAGTAACTGAGACCTGGTTCAAGGCTCCAGAGAGCACCCCTGCAATACCAGGCTACAACTCTTACCACACTTTTCGGCCACCAAACCAGGACCGAAACACTAAAGGTGGAGGAGTGTCAATATTCACCAAGGATATTCACACCACCAGGCTAGTTGGCCAACACAATGTGTCTGAAATTCTCCAAGTGCAACTAACACTAGGTAAGACTGCAATCCAAATTGTAGCTTGCTACAGATCCCCCACCATACCCCAAGATTCTCACTACACCTTTTTAAACATACTGGAAAATATTAAGATAGAACCAAACACCCTAATACTGGGTGATTTTAACTACCCTGCCATTAACTGGGAAAACTACTCATGTCCCAACACCTTTGCGCAACGGTTCTTGGAATTCTTAAATTCCAACGCCCTGGATCAACTAATCCATAGTCTCACCAGGAGCTCCAATATCCTAGACCTGGTCATTACCAACATGGCAAATCAATGCTCCATACCTATGGTCACCCCCTCGTTAGTCAGGTCTGACCATAAGCTAATCACCCTTAGCATCCACATCCCACCCCCACCCCCCAGTAAAGAAACCACCATAAAAAACTTCTCCAAAGCCAACTTCATGCTACTCAAGTCAGAAGTGACAAACTTCATGACACCCATGCAGACGGGAACTGAAAGTTCAACTGCTGAATCCTACACTAAGGCACTGTATGAGCACATCCACTCATGCATGAATCGTGCCATCCCAAATAGAACCAAAATGCTCTCATCCAAAAAAAGGAAGCCAATCTGGTGGTCCCCTGCCATAAACAAACTTTACAACAAAAGGAAGAAACTTTTGCAGAAAAGAGGAAAATCCCAGGATGCAAAAACTCCTTACTAGCCTCAGTAAGAAACTGAGATGCCTCATAAAATCCTCCAAAGCTAGTTATGAAAATAAAATTGCCAAAGATTCCAAAGACAACCACAAAGCATTCTATAACTATGTCAAGAATCTAAATGGCAATGCTCAGATGTGCTCTGAGCTAAAACAGAATGGCAATAAATATACTGATCCAAAGGATATTGCCAATATCCTGGCAGATCGATTCAGTGCCAACTTCACCCCCTCTCACCCCTAAATGGCCCATCTCAATACCGGAAGATTGCCAAATTCCAGTAATAACGGCCACACAGGTACAAAACGCACTCTCTAAAGCCAAGAATACAGCATCCATGGGACCAGATGACATCCCGGGCTGTGTACTACATGAACTACAATATGAACTGGCACCTCACCTAAGTGTCATGTTTAATCATAGCCTCACCTCAGGTTTCATGCCCACTGAGTGGCAGAGCTACAGTTATCCCAATCCACAAGGGGATCCACCTTGGATCCCGGAAACTACCGTCCCATCAGTCTGACAAGCCTTATCTGCAAGGCCATGGAGCGTATTATCATGGAACTTATAAACAAAGACATTGGCAACCTTCAAACACTGGACCCCACCCAGTTTGGGTTTGTGAAGGGCCGATCTTGTCTCCTGAACCTGATTGACTTCTTTGAATCAGTCTCCAGAGCCATGGACAAGGGTAAGGTGGTCCACACAGCCTATCTAGACCTTGCCAAGGCCTTTGACACCATCCCCCACTCTGGAATCATAGATAAACTTACTAAGTTGGGTATTAATCCCTATGTCACCCAGTGGGTTGCTAAATGGCTTACTGATAGAACCCACACTGTAAAAGTAGCCGACTCCAAATCCAGCTCCAGACAAGTGACAAGTGGAGTACCTCAGGGTTCAGTCCTGGGGCCGCTCTTGTTTGTCATCTACTTCTGTGAAGTACAGGTCAACACTAAGGGACTCTGGCTAACAAAGTTTGCAGATGACTGCAAACTGGGAGCCATTATTGAATCCCCAAATGATGTGGATACTCTACAAAAGGGCCTTACAGAAACAGATGCTTGGTGCCAGAGCCATGGGCTCAAGCTCAATGCCAAGAAATGTATTGTTATCCCTTTGGGAAAAAACATGTATCCATGAATTACCATATAGGTGGCAGTACACTAAACACAGAAAGTGTGATAAGAGACTTAGGGACACAGGTGGACAGTGGTCTCACCTTCGATAACCACATTGCCACCACAGTCAGGAAATCCTTCTATGTGGCACACCTCATCACGAAGGGCTTTTCATCCAGAAAAATGGAGGTCATTGTCCCACTGTACTCATCCCTCATTAGACCCATTATAGAATACAATGCCCCATTTGGTATGTACCTCTCAAGACATCTGCAACAACTGGAAAGGCCTCAGAAATACCTCACTAAAAGAATCACAGGCCTAAAGCAGATGCCCCACGCTGACCACCTTAAAAACTCTAGCTATACTCTGTCGCATATCGTCTACTCAGAGGCGATCTCTGCTTAACATACAAGGCCATGTCAAACCCAGAGCTGTTGGACATGCTACACTTAAAGAAATCCCAATCCCTCAGAGCTACACACTCCAGGGATCTAAACCTTGTCATCACAATAAACAAAACATGCTGGAGGGATAGGTTCCTGACCCAGAGACTCCCCAGACTCTGGAATAGATTGCCCATACATGTCAAGCAGAGTGCCTCTTTGGACCTCTTCAAGAGGAACCTTGACGATTGGATGGGAGAAAGGAAATTCACCCCAGGGATCACGTCAGTCGCCCTGCTAGACAGGGGTCCAGGAAAGTAAATAATGTGGGAAGAAATAGCCAGGGAATTGTTATGGCTAGGCTTGTATAGGCCCTAGGGCTGATAGCCTAGTACCAACCTATGAACCTATGAACCTATGAAAAATCTAAAGGGCAACAGCACAATAAAGGAGAAATGAAGTAGAAATCACTGATATGGGACTCTTGCAACTCACAATGGGTCATGCAAAGCACACAATACAGCTGATAGGTGGCTGCATAGCTGAAAATGGGAAGAGATGTAAAAAAAAGAAATAAAGGACAATAGCACAATAAAGGAGAAATTAAGTAGAAATCACTAATATGGGATTCTTGCAACTCACAATGGGTCATGCAAAGCACACAATAATACAGTTGGCAGGTGGCTGCATAGCTGAAGATGGGAGGAGATGTAAGTAAAAAATGATTAATAAAAGGGCAACAGCAGAATAAAGGCAATCATGTGCAAATTACCACCAATGCCTCTAACACTCACAGTGGCCAAAGCAAAGCCATGAGTAATATAGGTGGCAGCTGGAATGTATCATAGTCAGCAAATCAAACAAGCAACATCTGCAGCACAACAGTATAAAGTATGGAAACACCTTACAGTCTGTTTTTTTCCCATAAACTCTGTACCATTGGTGTATACATGCAGGGGAATGTTAACTGGAAAAATGTTTGGGGCTGCCATTGCTTTGATCCATCGGTATGTGCTAGAGGCTAACAGCAGAGAGGAGGATAATGCTGACAACCGGCACAGACCAAGGAGGAGGAGAAGAATGTTCAGACCCAGGGTAACCTACCAGGGGTACATGATCTTGAGTCAGTAGAGAGCTACAGGGTGGACAGAGACATACTTCAGCAAATCACTGAGCTGTGCCAGCCTCAACTCAGAGTTAGAACCAACTGAGGGGTACCCATCCCAGTGGACACCAAGGTATGTGTAGCCTTAAGAATTCTAGCTACATGTACTTTCCAAAGACCTACTGGGGACATCATGGGGGTCTCTCAGGCATCTGCATCCAGGCTACTCCACCAGTTCCTGGATGCCATGCTACTACATGCCAGTGAGCACATTTACTTCCCTAACACCCATGAGGAGAAGACCAACAATATGCGTCTCTTCCACCATGTAGCAGAATATATGGAGGTACTGGGTGCCATAGACTGCACGCACATCCATATCAAAGCACCACCCGGTGAACAGGGTAGAGTCTACATAAACCACAAGGGCTTCCCCTCCACCAAATGCCAGGTCATGTGCAATGCCCATGGCATTATCATGAATGTGTGTGCTGGCAGTCCTGGAAGCTATCACAACTCCCATATCTGGCATTCATCACAGCTGTACCAGGCATTTGACAGTGGGGGCATCCCGTATGGCCATCTAGTGGGAGATGCTGGCTATGCACTGGAGCCGTGGATGATGACACCCATCGGAAATGCACACACACCCACACAAGAATGGCATAATGAGGCACACGCACAAACCAGGATCATTATAGAGCATGTGTTTGGGATGCTCAAGTCATGGTTCCACTGCCTTGACATACCTGGTGGAGCCTTGCAGTACTCTCCAGCCACATGTGCACACATGTTCATAGTATGTACCATGCTACACAATATGATCCTGTGGAAACAGCTGCAGCAGGAACATCACAGGGAAGGGCCACACAGCCCACCACCATTGCCAAGGTCCCCACAGGCACAGAGAGACTCACAGGAGGAGGTACCTGAGCCTGCTTCTATAGGCAGACAGAGGCTTGCCCAGTATGCTCATGCCTTGGCAAAGAGGCAATGCATAGCAGACACACTTACACTGTAGGGACCCCAGGGACTGACACTTCTATCCGACTCGCACACACAGTAAAATGGATGACACACATATCACATTACCTGTAACATACCATGTATAGGCAGTGTACTGTATGCGTCCAACATAGGTGGCCCTCAAGCACCATTCTCACAACTGCTGCAAGCACACGGTAAATCAGTCTTCTTAACAATAAATGAATGGAATACTATGTTCTGCAAGCATATCTATGGCAATGCTGCATGCATGCATGCAAAGGAATGGGGTGGCCTACTGGGATAGCAGCACACATCTGATGGCTATGTGGAACACCAGGAAATGTCTAGCCGAAACTGGCTTCCCCACACTATACAGTTGTACCCAAGGTGACAAATCCCACTGCAGTATCTGTGTAGTAACAACTAACTGGGGAGGGTCATAGGTCACAGGCATGGATGTCAAGGTGGGGGTCCCATAACCACCCCTTACACCCACACAGCAAGTCAACTGTAGAAAACCACAGAGAAATGTCTGGTAAAGGCACACAGATGGTGGCAATGTTGAATTAACCCCCTACAAACTCACACAGTGATAGGACAGCAGGACCCGCAGTTGCAGTAAGGCTATGAAGGGTAAGAAGTCTGAAACTCAAATGTATGCCAGTACAATCTCACCTGGGCTCTTTACTAATTTGCCTCCAGTCCCCAAGACAGGGCACAATAGTATGGTAAATTGAACCAAAATGTAAAGCAAATATCAGCGTAGTCTGTCCAAATGTGTACAGTTGACAGGTGTGCCCTCCATATACCCACACAAATGTAGTAACATATATGTTTATATGGAAATAGCAGCATAGCTCACATTGGCAGGGCTGTACCAATACACATGAAAACATGTTACCTGTCCACAATATGCACGGGTCAATGAGCTATGTGTATGTGTGGTTAATACTGTCTGGATCTGGCCAGCACATTCTCCTGGCAGTCATCTTATACTGCCCTAGGTACAATGCTGCCTTTGACAGGGCCATGTGTAGATAACTGCAGTACCAACTGTTATGCATGTCAGTGACACCCACTGATCTGCTACTGACATACTTGGAAGCCACAGTGCTATGTGGACTACAAAAGTTGGAGGAGTATCCATATTCACCAATGATATTCACAGGCTAGTTTCCCAACACAATGCGTCTGAAATTCTCCAGGTGCAACTAACACTAGGTAACACTGCAATCAAAATTGTAGCTTGCTACAGATCTCCCACCATGCCGCAAGATTCTCGCTACACCTTTCTAAACATACTGGAAAATATTAAGATACAACCAAACACCCTAATACTGGGTGATTTCAACTACTCTGCCATTAACTGGAAAACTACTCGTGTACCAACTCCTTTGCCCAACGGTTCTTAGAATTCATAAATTCCAACACGCTGGATCAACTTATCCTTAGTCCCACCAGTGCCTCCAATATTCTAGACCTGGTCATTACCAACATGGGAAATCGATGCTCCACACCTATGGTCGCCCCCTCGTTGGTCAGGTCTGACCATAAGCTAATCACCCTTGACATCCACATCCCACCTCCACCCCCCCCCCCCCAGTAAGGAAACCTCCATAAAAATCTTCTCCAAAACCAACTTCATCCTACTTAAGTCAGAAGTGACAAACTTCATGACACCCATGCAGATGGGAACTGAAAGTTCGACTGTTAAATCCTACACTAAGGCAATGTATGAGCACATCCACTCGTGCATGAATCATGTCATACCCAATAGAACCAAGATGGTCTCTTCCAAAAAAAGGAAGCCAATCTGGTGGTCCCTTGCCATAAATGAACTTTACAACAAAAGGAAGAAACTGTTGCAGAAAAGAGGAAAATCCCAGGGATGCAAAAAACTCCCTTACCAACCTCAGTAAGAAGCTGAGATCCCTCATAAAATCCTCCAAAGCTAGTTACGAAAATAAAATTGCCAAAGATTCCAAAGACAACCACAAGGCATTCTATAGCTATGTCAAGAATCTAAATGGCAATGCTCAGATCTGCTCTGAGCTACAACAGAATGGCATTAAATATACTGATCCCAAGGATATTGCCAATATCTTGCAGATCGGTTCAGTGCAAATTTCACCCCCCTCTCACCCTCTAAAGGGCCCATCTCAATACCGAAAGATTGCCAAATTCCAGTAATGGCCACACAGGTAAAAAATGCACTCTGCAAAGCTAATAATACAGCATCCATGGTACCAGACGACATCCCAGGCTGTGTACTACATGAACTACAAAATGAACTGGCATCTCACTTAAGTGTCATGTTTAATCATAGCCTCACCTTAGGCTTCATGCCCACTGAGTGGTGCACAGCTACAATTATCCCACTCCACAAGGGGAGATCCACCTTGTATCCTGGGAACTACTGCCCCATCAGTCTGAAGAGCCTGATCTGCAAGGCCATGGAACGTATTATCATGGAACTTATAAACAAAGACATTGGCAACCTTCAAACACTGGACCCCATGCTGTTTGGGTTTCATGAAGGGCTGATCTTGACTCCTGAACCTGATTGACTTCCTCAAATTAGTCTCCAGAGCCATAGACAAGGGTAAGGTGGTCCACACAGCCTATCTGGACCTCGCCAAGGCTTTCAATACCATTCCCCACTCTGGAATCATAGATAAACTTACTAAGCTGGGCATTAATCCATATGTCACTCGATGGGTTGCTAACTGGCTTAAAGTAGCCGGCTCCAAATCCAGCTCCAGACAAGTGACAAGTGGAGTACCTCAGGGTTCAGTCCTGGGACCATTGTTTGGCATCTACTTCTCTGAAGTACAGGCCAACACTAAGAGACTCCGGATAACAAAGTTTGCAGATGACTGCAAACTGGGAGCCATTATTGAATCCCCAAATGATGTGGATATTCTACAAAAGGGCCTTACAGAAACAGATGCTTGGTGCCAGAGCCATGGCCTCAAGCTCAATGCCAAGAAATGTATAGTTATCCCCTTTTGGAAACAACATGTACCCATGAATTACCAGGAGTGCTACAGAATCTTGAAAGCCCAAAATCCTGAAGACCAAAATCCTGCGACCAAAATCCTTAAAGTTCAAAATACTAAAAACTCAAAATACTGAAAACTCAAAATCCTGAAAACACACAGGATACCAACACTTAATATATTCCAGCACAAGTACATACAGAAACATATTACCCTTCAACTATATGCAGGGAGGCAAGCCCCCCTGCACCCCCCTCGTGGGGGCCAAGCCCCCCACACCCCCTGCTACTTAAATATATCAACTCCGAGATTGCACTACACTAAGTGCAATCCTGTAGTTGATATATTTAAGTAGCAGGGGGTGTGGGGTTGCAGCCCCCCACACAGAGGATGCAGGGGGGGCTTTCCCCCTTGCTTATATTTGAAGAACAGTAATATAGTTTGTGTTTTATTTGTTTTGTATGTCCTTTGCTGGAATATAGTGAGTGTCGGTATCCTGTGCGCTTTCAGAATTTTGAGTTTTCAGTATTTTGAACTTTCAGTATTTTGGTCTCAGGATTTTGGTCTTCAGGATTTTGGGCCTTCGGGATTCTGTAGCACTCCAAAATTACCAAATAGGTGGCAGTACACTAAACACTGAAAGTGTGGATAAGAGACTTATGGACACAGGTGGACAGTGGTCTCACCTTAGATAACCACATCGCCACAACAGTCAGGAAATTCTTCTATGTGGCACACCTCATCAATAAGGGCTTTTCATCCAGAAAAAAGGAGGTCATTGTCCCACTGTACTCATCCCTCATTAGACCCATTATAGAATATAACGCCCCATTTGGTATGTACCTTGCAAGACATGTGCAACAACTGGAAAGGCTGCAGAAATGGCTCACTAAAAGAATCACCGGCCTAAAGCAGATGCCCTATACTGACTGTCTAAAAAATCTCCAGCTATACTCTGTTGCATATCATCTACTCAGAGGCAATCTCTGCTTAACATACAAGGCCATGTCAAACCCAGAGCTGTTGGACATGCTACACTTAAGGAAATCCCAATCCCTCAGAGACACACACTCCAGGGATATAAACCTTGGTTCCTGGCCCAGAGACTCCCCAGACTCTGGAATTGACTTTCCATACATGTCAAGCAGACCACCTCTTTGGCCCTCTTCAAAAGGTACCTTGATGATTGGATGGGAGAAAGGAAAATCACCCCAGGGATCACGTCAGTCACCCTGCTAGACAGGGGTCCAGGGAAGTAAATACTGTGTCAAGAAATAGCCAGGGAATTGTTATGGCTAGGCTTGCATAGGTCCTAGGGCTGATAGCCTAGTACCAACCTATGAAGCTATATACTAAACATATTAGTGACATCTTGAAGGATGTGTAGCAGAGGTGCCAAGGCTTTGTGGTACTATTGCCAGTGGTCATTCTCAATAATCCTTTTTCTTATGTTTGCTTTTACAAATAATAGACATGCCTGCACAGTTAAATGCACTCTGTACCCACACCCATAACTCCCAACCTCTGACAGCAAGATGTCTGGCCAAGGGCAGAAATAAAAGTGGAACAAATACACAATGATAGGCATGTGTTGCAAATATCACCCTTGCATACTGAGAAAGTTGGTAGGGTGAGTGGTTTGCAGTAGTGGGAATGGTCTGAAGATTATGTAATCTGAAACAGTAATGTCTGTATTATTTTGTAACATCACACTTCAATTATAAGTATCTAACTTGCCATAAAAACACAGGTTTATATAGAAAGGATGAAACCTCTAGCCAAACACCTGGACAACCTGCTAAAAAATGTACAGATCAGAGGTATGCACACACAAGTATATGACATCTCAGGTTAGAAAGATACCACACAAGCAGAAGATCTCCAGTCAGTATATCACCAGGTCGCTGGACTGTTTCCACAGCTGTGTCTCATTACTACACTGGCTGTAGCCACATCTCACAAATAGCCTTGTTGGGCAAGAATTTACTTAGCTGCCCCCATAATATTGATCTATGCCTCATACAACTAGTATTCCTCTGGTAAAGCACTGTGATTATCTGAAGATGTCTGGCACTAGGTAATGACACAATACATTGCAGTTTCAGACAACAGATATGTCAGAAAATGTCTGCTAAACAAAACAAGTATCCTGAGGAAAGTCCTGTGTACTCCTGAGAGGTAAGGCTGTAGCACAGAAAACCCTGGACTGGAGTACACCTATCTCTGGAATGGAGTCTCACCCTAACTGCAGAAGCTCACACTGGGCATGTTCCTACACTTAGAGAATCACAGGACATGTTGGAACCCACATCAGAATATATGACAGAATTGTGTATATATGTCCATGCATACAGACAGCTATGTACATCTCAACTGTCTCCACACACACACATCAGACAGGATTACCCCCAGCTAGCTGTAGGTGGCCCATATGTGATATAGCTACATTTTTTGCATGAGGTATGCACACACATATATATGGGCAACAGATAACATATGTCAAGCATACACACATATATTGATGTGGGGAACTGAGAGACAGACAGTAATACAGAGAGAGAGAGGCACACACAGGGGGACACAGACAGAGTGAGTCATACACATGGATACCCTGAATGGCATATGGTGATGTCCTGCTGTGGACAGTGGCATACCAGTTGTAAACAGTTGTACATGCCAGCATAAAATGTGAGCCCCATTGTGTAACAGTACTGAGCTTGAGTTCATAATATCACATCACCTGCCTGTGTGTGTGTGTGTGTGTGTGTGTGTGTGTGTGTGTGTGTGTGTGTGTGTGTGTGTGTGTGTGTATGTGTGTGTGTGTGGTGTGTGTGTGTGTGTGTCTCCATAGGTCCAAGTATTAGGAGACACTTCCCACTCAGTACACTTCACATTGCCCTACTTCGCATGATCTGCTGCTTTCATTCACCTTAAACATACCATTAGATACTAATCACCTATATAAGGTCTGTAGCACATGCGATAACTGCGTAACACTATAGTACAAATAACTGGATGAGTAGGGATTCTAATCTCAATACTGGTGACTGTGTGTGTGTGTGTGTGTGTGTGTGTGTGTGTGTGTGTGTGTGTGTGTGTGTGTGTGTGTGTGTGTGTGTGACAGTTGTGTATGTGAGAGTGAGGATGTGTGTGCTTTGTTTGTAGGTGAAACAGTTTTAGGCCATTCCCACCCACAACACTTCCCATTGCCCCACTTTATCAGTCCTGCTGATGTCATTCCCCTTATTGGCACATTTGGCCAGTTGTCAGCCCAGTAAGCTCTGTAGCACATGCAATAACTGTGTAATACTATAGTACAAATAACTAGATAGGCAGGTGTTCTACTCTCAGGTCTGGCAAATGTATGTGTGGGTGTATAAGTGTGTATGTTTGTAGAAAGAAGTATTTTGATAAGTTACTCACCCACCGGCCTACTTTATCAGTCATGCCAATGTCACTCCCCTTATAGGTTTGTAGGTGTGTACTAGGCTAATGGCCCTGGCGCCATTACAAGCCCAACCCATAGAAGTGTCCTGCCATTGTGCCACCCAACATTAGTTCCCAGTGGCCCCATCAAGTAGAGCCACTTGAGTGATCCCTGGGGTGAACTTTCTATTACCCATCTACTCATCAAGATCTCTCTGCAACAGGGTTGTCTAGGTACTTTGCTTGACATGTATGGGGAAGTCTATTCCAGGGCATGTGCAGTCTCTGGGTGAGGAACCTGTCCCTCCAGTATGTTGTGTTGATTGTGTTAATGAGGTCAAGGTCCCTGCAGTGTGTGGTGCAGAGAGATTGGGATGTCTTTAGATGTAGCATTTGTGAAAGAGCTGGGTCAGACATGGCCTTGCAAGTCAAGCAGAGATCCTCTCCAAGTAGGTGATATGAGAAAGAGAATAATGGAGTCTTTTGAGTCTGTCTGTGTAGGACATGTGTTTAATGAATAGGATCCTCATTGTGAGGTACTTCTGTGGCCTGTCCAGCTGTTGCAGGTGTCTAGTGAGGTACATGCCAAATGGGCCATCATACTTGATGATTGGTCTAATGAGGGAAGAGTACACAAAGACGATGACTTCTTTCTTCCTAGATGAAAAACCCTTGATAATGAGATGTGCCACACAGAAGTATTTCCTGACCACAGTGGCAATGTGGTGGTTAAAGGAGAGGTTGCTGTCAACCTGTGTCCTCAGATCTCTAATAACTCCTACAGTATTCAGTGGGCTCTCATCGATGCAGTACTTAGTGAGAACTGAGATTTTACCAAAGGGGCTGATGATGCATGTTGTGGTGTTGAGCTTCAGGCCATGGTTTGCACAACAGTCAGTGGCTTCAGTGAGGCCTTTCTGTAGGATGTCTGCATCACTTGTGGAGTTAATGATGGCTCCCAGCAATTGTCTGTGAACTTGGTCAGCTAGAGTGCCTTTGTGTTGGCCTGGACTCCTGAGAAGTAGATGCTGAACAGCAGAGTACCCATGACTGATTCCTGTGGGACTCCACTCGTGACTGGCTGCCAGTCTGACTTGGAGCTCACTACTTTCACATTGTGTGTTCTATCTGTGAGCCAATTTGCAACCCCCTAGTGATATAGGGCTTGATGCCTAGTTTGGTGGGTTCATCCATAATTCCTGACTGAGGAATGGTATCAAGATCATTAAACCGATTGATGTAGGCTGTATGCAGTGCCTTACTGTCATACACAGACCTGTTGACTGACTCAAAGAAGTCACCCAGTTTAATCAGGCATGATCTCCCTTTCACAAAGCCAAACTGTGTGGGGTCTAGAGTTAGGGGATTACCTATATGTTTGTCGATCAGGTCCCTGATGATGGGCTCCATAACTGTACATACCAGACTCATCAAGCTAATGGACTGATAATTCCCAGGGTCTGTAGTTACCACACCTTTATGGATAGGGATGACTGTAGCAGTGTGCGATTTGGAAGGGACAAAGACTGACGTGAGGCTCTGACTGAACAGGGCACACAGATGTGGTGCCAGGTATCTTTGTAGTTCATATAGAACACAGACAGGGATAATGTGGGGTCCCATGGAAGCTGTATTCTTGCCTGTGGACAATGCAGGTGTAACCTGGGTGGCAGCAATCCTGGGTGTCTGGCATTCTGATTGTTACCCTGGAGGGAGAGAGGGGTAAAGCCGGGACTGTATGTGTTGGCAAGAATGTTGGAAATATCTGTTGGCTCAGTATAGGAGGTAGCATTGTGCAGTAACTCAGAGCATTTCTGGGTATTGGTGTGGAGGTTCTTGATATCACTATCAAAGGATTTGTGATTGTTGTCAGTGTTTGCTGCAATTCTGCCATCATAGGTGGCTTTAGATGATTTCATGAGGGATCTCAAGTTGTTGCTGAGGTTAATAAGGGAGTTTTACCACTCTTGGGACTCCACCTTTTCCTGAAACAGTTTCATTCTTCTGTTGTACAGGTTATTAATGGCAGGGGACCACCAGATTGGCCTCCAGTGTTTGGAGGAGAGTGTTGTGGTTCTGTTGGATATGGCTAGTCCATGCATTGATGTACATGTTTGTACAGTGCATTTGTGTATGATTCGGCAGTCATGCAGGTAATTTCCGTTGGCATGGGTGCTGTGAATTTAGTCACCTCTGTTCTTATGAGTCCAAAGTCAGCTTTAGAGAAGCTTTTTAAGGTAGTTACCTTAGTGGGGGGGGGTGTCAGTGAGATGTGGATTTCCATGGTTATTACTCCATGTTGGAACTGACCAGGTAAAGATTGACTACTGTTGTCAAGCAACAGTCCCATATGTTAGTAATCAACACAGGTCAAGGATGTTGCTTTCTCTACTGGGCATCAGAATAAGCTGGTTCAGGGCATTGCAACTGATGAATTCAAGGAAGCATTGGGCCAGTGTATTGGTGCTTCAGTATCTTTCCCAGTTGATGGAGGGGTAGCTGAACTCTCCTACTATGAGAGTGTTGGGTTTGACCTTGATAGATTCCAGGGTGTTGAGGAATGTGGACTGAAAGTCTAGGAGCATGGATGGGGACCTATAGCAGGCTATGACCTGGATTGCACTATTATCCAATGTCAGTTGTACCTGAAGTATCTCAGATGCATTATGCTGGGATACTACTCAGGATGTGTGCATATCCATTATTAATATAGAGACACCACTGCTGTGGTCCATGTTCTGGAGGTGACAGGTGTGGAATGAGTTATAGGCTCGTAGTCAGGGGTGCTTTCTGCCACTGTAAACCAGATCTCCGTTACAGCACAAATATCAATGTTCTCCATTGTGAGGAGTGCTTTGAATGGCTGCATCTTGGGATGTAGATGTCTAGTGTTGAGCAGCATGACCCTCAGATTGCATATATGTATAACTGTTATGGTGGTAATTTCATTTGGAACACTACCTAAAAAGGCACTATAGGGGTGGCACTTATCCAGTACCTGGAAACCCAGGGGTGACAGATTCAGGCCATCTCTGGCAAGCCACTGCAGTCTGCCAGTCATGTCATCCCAAGCATTCAGATACTGGATCCCATGAGAGTGACACCAGACACTTAAGCCAATTGTTGAAGTCAATCATTTGTTGTTTGTACTGCTGTATCATTCTGGGTGACACTAGTACACTGCTCAGGGCTGCTGTCATACCTGCCTGGCTCACATAATCTGAGAGCTCCACCATGTCTCTTGTCATATAGTCCATAGAGGTGCATCTCAGGTCATTCACACACATACATGGACGATGACAGAGTGATACTTGTAGTTGTTGTGGAGTGACCTGACTAGGTGTGTTATGTGTTGGATTCTGGCACCTGATAGACAGCTGACTCTTACCACCTCCATGGTCAACCTAGTGAGTGGGACGTCTGTGTGCTTCACTATTGAGTCACCTATGATTACTGTATCAGGAAATATGGTTAGCCTTTGGGGCTTAGGTTGAGGGGAAAACTGTGTAGGTGAGATGTGTCCTGTGGCTTGTGCTTTGTTGTGGTGGTCAAGTGGGTGTCTGTCTTAGTGGTCTCCACTGTTTGGGTACATGTCTATTGAGTGCCTCTGTGAAGGTGGGTGTGTGGTTATTGTTTGTATGTCAGAGCTATGATAGTGGGTGTTCTGCATGGGTATGTGTTCTAGGTTGTGTGTTGCAGGTGTTGACCCTTCTCCTTTTGACCAGCTAGTCCAGTCTTTGCTGGAGAGTGCATATCATCCAATTTGGTGATATAGGGGTATCTCTCACAGGTCTGAGTGTTGGGAGTTTAGAGGATAGGGTTGTCAGTGTACATCAGGCAGTTTCAACAGTGCCTCAGAATGCTCAAGTACACCAGGATAATGGGCAAAAGCACAGAGAACTGCACTTTAATCATGCCAAGAGGGGTGATCATAACTACTAAGTACTGGAGTTAATTCCGTGAGGAATGACTACTGCTGAATGCTCTCAGGTGTGCTAGAATAATTGATAAAAAAATGTTGAAGTGCAAAGCTGTTAGGCTATTTGACGTGCAGGAGAGAAAAAGCTAGCAATATCTAAGGGAAAACTAAAGGCAGATTTTCTGGCACCTGTAACAGTTTACCTCAGCTATGCAGTTCTCAGCACCTTTGGCCAGTTGTCAGACCAGTAAGCTCTGTAGCACATGCGATAACTATGTAACACTATACTCCAAATAACTAGATAGGCAGGGGTTCTAATCTCAATACTGGCAAGTGTGTGTGTGTGTGTGTGTGTGCGTGTGTGTGTGTGTGTGTGTGTGTGTGTGTGTGTGTGTGTGTGTGTGTGTGTGTGTGTGTGTGTGTGTGTGTGTGTGTTTGTGTGGGAATCATATATTGTGTGGGTTATACCATTTTGAGTTGTGTACCCCCCTGAAACTTCCCATCACCCTACTTTACTAGGCCTGCTGATGTCATTCACCTTAGAAGTATGTTGGGAGTAGGTGAACTAATGTAAGCTCCATGGTGCATCTGATGACTGTGTAACACTGCAATAGTAATAACTAGATAGGTAGGGGTTCTAATCTCAATACTGGCAAGTGTGTGTTTGTGTGAAAATCATATACTGTGCGCCTTATAACATTTTGAGTGTGTACCACCCTGTAAACTTCCCATCACCCTACTTTACTAGGCCTGCTGATGTCATTCACCTTAGAAGTACCTTGGGACTAGGTGAACTCATGTAAGCTCAGTGGCGTGTCTGATAGTAGTAATTACTGGATAGGTAGGGGTTCTAATCTCAATATTGGCAAGTGTGTGTGTGTGTGTGTGTGTGTGTGTGTGTGTGTGTGTGTGTGTGTGTGTGTGTGTGTGTGTGTGGGTGTGTGCCTTTAGATGAAGATCATATCCTGTTTGGCTGATACCATTTTGATTTGTGTACCATCCATGCCTTTTTACCAGCTCCTGATGGCATTACTTTATACAGGATGGTAACGGCATCTGCCTCACTTGCAGAATGTTAAACCATTATGCAGGCCATACCAGTTCTCTATACAGATGTCTATGGGATATCCTGATGTTTGCAACCTATATATGGTCTGTGTCCCTTAATGCCCATGTATGTGATATTGTTGCCAATTCAGCCATAATGAGTGTAGTGACACACATGCCAGCATCAGGCATCATACCTGACTGAAACATCGTGCTGATACAACGTCTGCTACACTATCAGTTATCCAGGCTTGTAGGAGCAATAAATGACTCTGCATCCTATTCCTGGTGGGTTATCTCACCATCCATGAAGGCATTTTACATTATGTGTTGCAAGAGGTAGTGTGTTATGTCCCATACATAAAATCTATCTGGGGCACGTCCTGGGTATGTAATAGTAGAGTACATCAAGGTGAAAATGTAGGTTTATTAATCTGTCTATTGCCAACTGTGTTAATGTTACTGTGTGCACATCTCCTGTGTCAGTCCTTACTGTGTATATGCAAAGGATATACCATTTTGTCTCCCTGTTCCAACCAGTGAACTCAGGAATACATACCACAAACCTGCCATGCACAGTATCATGCATGCCATCATCAACTGCATCAGGGTTGAGTGTATGGGAAAGAAATGGCAGGACCAACAGGTGTTGACAGGTGAATCTGTTGCAGTTAATGTAATGGCTATGCTTCTGAGGGAACTGCTGACAGTACTGCAGTAACCTGTTCTGTATGTACGAGACTGTGGTACTACACAACACTGAGCTGACATGTCTGAAGGCTACCTGTCTGTGACAAGTGGTATGTATGCAAGGTCACATTGTTTGACAACTGTGTCCCTCACACACTGTTGCATGCATACACACCTGGTACATGTACATATAAAGCTGTACCATGCCTATGGCATGGTCAGTGTATTCCCACTCTGCCATACTCCCTCTTGGGAATGTCTGCAGTACCACAGCCTGCAGAAACACAGACACCTGGAACACAAACAGAATACAGCATGTCAGACTACATTTAGCCAGTGGCACTAACAGCAATAATGCATCCTGGCTAATAAGGTACATACACCTGTATGTGTACCCATAACAAATGCAAGCAGACAGCACCTTACATAGTATTACATAGCTACACTGTACTATATTCACCCTGTGCATCAGACCGATATTAGCATGTCTATGCATCGATGGTATGGATGACAGGGTTGTGGCACAGGTATCATCATATACACAGGGTGTGGTGTAGGTTTGCCAGAGGCCTAGGCTGGGCCATCCAGTTGACATCATGCATGTGTGTTTGGAGGGGTATCCAATAGATGGGCTGTGCAGAGGTGCTGTCTGTGTCTGGAGGTGACTTGCCTGTGATACAGATATGTGTGTGTGTGTGTGTGTGTGTGTGTGTGTGTGTGTGTGTATGTATGCACATAGTCACTCCATGTGGCTGCCCTACACAGGGATAGGTTGGATAGCTGTGTACCGTACATGGCAGGGTGTCCAGGTCACCATCTCCAGCCATAGACACAGGAACTGGTCCTGCCAGGGGTATCACTGGAACCACCAGTCCCAAGGCCAGATGCAGTACTGCTTTCTGTTGGTGACTGCTGTCTGCTAGATCTGTGCCCCTGACGGGACCAGACAGGACCACATGCCTATGGCCTGCAGTGTGATGTGGACAGCAACCTCCCTTCAGTAGTGCTGGTGTCACTGCCACTATGGGAGTTTGAAGGTGCATGGCCCATAGCCTCTCAACTGTTGTTGGTGCTGACCTACATCCGCATGGCTGATGCCCATCTCCCATCACACGCTCTAGCACAGACATGCCACAGTCAAGGATTGCCAAGGTCTCACTCCACCATCTATTCATGACCTCACCATTTTGACCTGTGGCCTCAACAAGGTCATGTATATCGCCACGTAAATCAGGAAGAGTTGGTTCCACCATCCTGAGTATTTGGTGTGGCATTCAGTACATGCCTGTGCATCTATGACAGCCCAAAACATGCATCTGGTGACTCCTGCTGTGGCACTTGTGACAGTGGCTTGATGAGCAGTGGTCCTCCTTTAAGCACCCCTGTCCATCCACCTGTGTGAGACCTCATCTGCACTCTGGCTATGGCCAGTGTCTACACTCACATCTGCCATAGTCACAACACTAGCTTGTTCAGTGCCACCACCAGCCAACTGTCCATCATCTGTGGCCACTGGTGATGGGGTATGTGTGGGCATTTTCACTGTGTGTGAGGATCGTGTGGATAAGAGTGGGATGCCAACCAATGGCACAGATTCAGCCCCTGACAGCTCCACTTGCACCTCACTATTCCTATTATCATTGTCAGAGTCTGCAGAGATAATGGCATTAGTTTCCAAGTGGGAGGGACCTCGAACTCCATCGCCAACTGTGAGGGGAAGACAACATATGTACATTAATACCTGCACTTTGGAGTTGGCTGGTATACACACGCACACACACACACACACACACACACACACACACACACACACACACACACACACACACACACACACACACACTTACAGGTGAGATGGCACAAATCTGTTACACAGACCACACATTACCTAAATGGTGGCATACATGACACACAGCCCTCAACATCATGCATTGCAGCCAGTTTTACTACCTGTAGCTAACAATATAGAGCTCTGGGATACATGATTAGTGTTAGTAAGTTATAGCCCTTCCCCAGCACAGACTGCACCCATGTACACATCATTGGTGTTCACCTGTATAGCACAGTGGCAAGTACTACAGAACATACCTCACAACTTTACAGATCCTCACAGGAATGTGCAGATGTCTGGCTCATATGTTTGCTCTGTTTCTCATAACCCCTGTGTTTCTATGATACATAACTGGGATGATTTGAGGAATGACATCACTGATTAATGACATACATTTGAGTGTCAGACCTACAAACCAGCAGTAAATGTATGGTCACACAATTCCTGATACACCACCAAACTTATAAGCTTACAGTGGATATGATAACTGTACACAACCCTATTAACATGCCATGTTCTTGTAATATATAAGATGAGACCGCAATAATGCAATCAAATATGTTACCCACCTTTCATGCAACATATGACACATGCAATCCAATCAATAAACAAATAAATGTGTTACATATAAAATGTAATGACTGCATTATGTACAATATGGTGGTTGCATAAGTGTGCATACCCTTAAAATGATACTTTGTTGAAGCACCTTGTAAGTGACTTACAGCATTCACTCTTCTTGTGAAGGTGTCTATCACTATGGCACATCTTGACTTGGCATTACTTGGCCATTCTTCCAGGCAAAGGTCGCTCAGCTCTGTCAGATTGCAAGGGTAGCTCATGTGCACATCCCTCGTCAGATCACACTGGGGTTTTTCAATCTGGTGTAGGTCTAGGCTCTGGCTGGGCCAATCCATAACCATGAGTGTGTTCAGGTGAAGCCATTCTTAGGTAGCTTTGGATGTATGCTTTGGGTCTTTGTCATGTTGAAGGCTAACACACTTCCCCATCCACAGTGTTCTTGCAGACACCTGATGGATTTGGGCCCAACATGGGTGTTATTTGGAACTGTTCAGAATTCCCACCACCGTGACTACAGGGCCAGTTCTAGTTTGGGAACAGCATCCCTACAGCAGGCTATTGCCACCAGTGTGATTCACCATGAGGATGTTGGTCTTCAGTTTAAGAGAGGTGTTGCTTGTGCACCACACATACCTTTTGGTATTGTGGCTGTGAGGTCGATCCATAGTCTCATTACACCATAACACATTTTCACATATGCCTTTGGGAGACTTGATGTGCTGTATTCCAAACTTTATCCACCCCTGGATGTTTTTTTTGTGTAGGGAAATGCTTTCATCTTCTGACTATACCCCATAGGCCAGACGTATGCAGAATATGGGAGAGTGTTCTCACATGTAGTACACAACACCAGTACTTGCAAGAGATTCCTGCAACTCTCTCACTGTTGCTGTATGTCTCCTGGCAGCCTCCCTGACCAGGTTTTGACATGTCTTGTCACCATTTTTGGAGGGACATCAGGTTCTTTTCAACAGCACTGTTGTCCCATATTCAATCAACCTTTTGACAACTGCTTCCACTGTATTCCATGGTGAATACAATGCTGTGGTAATGTCATTGTACCCTACTCTTGACTGATACCTTTCAAATATGAGATCCCTTTGCTGCTTTGTAAGCTGTCTGTGAGCCATGGCTGTTGCTGTTGCAGGCAACTGAGCAAATGTCATGAATATCCTACTTGGACAGCAGACTGTTATTTGGTGTTACTCAGAGTCCCTTTACTAGATGGCAGGTGAGTATCCAACCAGACTGAATGCTGTCAGTAAATCACAAGCTGCTACAATAAAATATTATTTGAAGGGTTTCAACACATATGCATCCAGCATATTGTAAGGTTTGTATACTCCATATTTGGTGCCCAACAGATTGATTTGTTTTACAAGTGAAGTGTGCATGTCATAGGTCACATTACAGGTTGGAAAATGTGTAGACTGACATACTGTGGTATCAATTTGTGTATATATATATATATATATATATATGGGTTTACTTCTTTTGACCTAACTTTCATTTGCCTGACACTCATTTTCCTGACCCCATTTGACTGAAATTTCATTTGCCTGACACTTCATTTGCCTGACACTTCATTTGCCTGACAAGTATTATTAGCAAGAAAATGGAGAATGCCCCCTTCCCCACTGCAGTGCGACCCTGGAGTTAGAATATATAGTTGGGGGGGTGGGGGGCAAAGCCCCCCACAACGGGGGGTGTGGGGGGTGAAGTCCCCCACATTCATTTCATATGATATTGTTAACTTTTGATGTAATATTGCTTAGTAACAGAAAAGTAACTGGGGGGCTTTGCCCCACACCCCCTAACTATATATTCTAACTCCAGGGTCGCAGTGGGGAAGGGGCATATTCCATTTTCTTGCTAATAATACTTGTCAGGCAAATGAAGTGTCAGGCAAATGAAATTTCAGTCATTTGGTCTCAGGCAAATGAGTGTCAGGCAAATGAAAGTTAGGTCAAAAGAAGTAGACCCATATATATATATATATATATATATATATATATATATATATATATATATATATATATAACAGAGATACCTGGCATTGCAACAGAGGTGTGTACACTGTTTACATCCACTGTATGAGACTAATGTTTCACACATGTCCCTACCTTAGGCTGTTTGTCCCCCCATTTTGTTTGTCTCTGTCCAGAAGTCTTGCACTGACAGGTAGTGAGGTATGCCAGAGGGATGTTACATTCTCTTCAGATAGGCCCCTGTGGTGTCCACTTTGATGCAATGCAGTTAACCCCACCACAAGTGAGCATGCACATAAAGCACTACAGCTATGAGTGACAGTTGTGTGCATGATACATTGCATGGCCTTCACGTGGCTGGGGTATTGGCAAACCACAACAGAACAATTCTATACTCACCAGCTACAGGCTGCCATCCCACATACAGACCGGAGAGACCTTGGTAGTTGTGGGAGAAAAGTATTGTCAGAAGACTCACATGTGGCATTGTTACAGGACGGAAGCAGCATGCCTGCACATTTACAGTACAACCCTCAGTATTGCACAATTTGCTGTCCTTCACCATAGATGTACACTTCTGTGCATTAGAAAACCCTGTCCACAACTGCAATCTAACCTCACACATGCATTTAGAACTCTACAAATACAAGTATACCTGCTACACTAGTCTAGTAATCCCCACTGGGGCCTTACCTGCACACTCCTCATCCATTGTCTGGGTGCCACCCACATCTAGCATGTGGGGGGTCTGTACCCTGATTTTGTACTGGAATGGATGCCCCAAGGTTGCCAAGGAGCTCCTCTGTGGGTGTCAGTGGGGGCTGCATGCCTGGGCCCCCACCTATGCCTGTGCAGTCCCTGGCCACTGCTGCAGCCCTTTGCTGGCCATGGTGTATACGGTCATTTGCACAATGCTGGACCTGCTCGTATGTACGTACATGTAAGCCAACATCATTTACCCTGTGGACAAGGTCATCCCACAGGCCGGTCCCCTCCTGCAGATGTTGCTGACTCTGACCAAACATTATGGCATGGTTCTGTAGTATGGCTTCTATGATTATATTTGTCTCAGCCTCTGAGAAAGTTGACCTTTGCTGATGCGACATTGCACCTGGAAGACTTAAAAAGGGAAACACATCACAGGACCTCATACATTTGGCAACAGTATGTACAGAACCTGCAGTGCTACATTGAATACCAGTAGCCACCACTCACAACCACACCATACCCTTGTAATCTATCAGCACTGTATCTGCTTCCATTGCACTGCTGGTCCTGATGTGTCATATTCCCCCCAATGAGGGCTAGTGAATTTCATAATCCTCTACTCCTCATTCATGTCTGTGTAGAGGTATGACATTGGCCATCTTTCATGTGGATGGGGCGTGGATGGTGCCAAGGCTTGGTGTGACTAGAGTGGGTAATGGAGCTAGGAGCACATGCCTGAGTTCATGTAGGATGTGGACAGGGACGTTATCAGGTCCCATGGATACTTGTTTGTTGCCTTTCGGTAGGCAATATGCACCTGCTCACTGGTGATGAGAGGAAGGGTTGTGGGTCCTGTGCATATCCACTTATAGTGATGCTGAGCCAGGGGGTGATGTTTGCCCTAAACCTATCTGCAGCAGGTTGGCTATAGCTATGTTGTGTGTGTATGTGTTATGATTGACCACCATTACTGGGTTGGTTGGTTTGTTGTCTCTGAGATTGCATCAATATCTGAAGATGGCTTTGATTGGCCTCGGTGGATGTGTTACAGTAGTCTACCTGTGACCTTATATGCTTGATCAGACAAAGGCTGACTTGATGCCAAGTTGGTGCCTGCTCCTAATTTGCCCTGTACAGCTAATATAGGGACAAAGTCTGTGGTTTGTGTACTGCTGCTGTCCAGCAAAGGGGATTACTCTACTTTGGTTGAGACAGGTTTTACAAGTAAGGTATTGCTGAGTCCATACAGCTATGTTGGTGTTCATATTGCTGTTTGTAGTAGGCATTGACACATTCATAACACAGTTGGAAACCTCTCCAATTTCAAACCAATAATCATGCTTAATGTAGTACCCATGGCTGTGTCAGGGCAATGCAACAATCAGTAGCTGTAGAAATGTCACTCTGCTGGATGCAATGTAACTAAGATTACACACATGTACAGCTTATTTAACTGACATTTTGCATCCCATATCTGTTGTTATGAGGCGGGCAGATACACCTACTCATACTGACATGTGCACAGGTAATACCTGATATACATTTCTGTTCTATGTCAGTATGGCACACCGTATTCACACATTCACACTCCTGCTGCCCAGTCATCCCTCTCAATCTGTTACAGCAGGACATCTGTAGGACACCACACATACATGGGGGCAATGGGACAAAATTAGTGACACTGTCCTAATATGGCTGTAACACACTTGAGTCATTCAATAGCACAGTAGCCTTTGCATTGACAGACATACTCTGGAGGATGACCAACACTCATATGGCAGGAAGAGAGGAGAAAGGCTAGGAGTGTGGTAGTGAGGGTAAGAACTTTTAATGTTGGCAGCATGAGTGGTATAGGGACAGAGCTAGCTGATATGATGGCCAGAGAAAGGTGGATATATTGTGTGTGCAAGAGATCAGATGGAAGGGTCGCAAATTGCTTGTGTGATGGATGAGAAAGAGAAATGTGAAGTTAGTTGGATGACATGGTGATGAATGTACTCAAGGATGAGAGAGCGGTGATTGCAGCAGATTTCATTGGCCATGTTGGTAAAGGGAACAGAGGGGATGAGGAAGAGATGGGTATATATGGTGTTAAGCAAAGGAATTCAGACAGTGAGATGGTAGTGGATTTTGCCAAAAGTATGGACATGGCTGTGCTGAATACATACTATAACAAGAGGGAGGAGCATAGGGTGACATATAAGAGATGAGGGAGATGCACACAGGTGGAATATATCCAATGTAGGAGGGACACTTTGAAGGAGCTTGGAGACTGTAAAGTGATGACAGGGGACAGTGTAGTTAGGCAGCAGAGACTGTTGGTCAGTAAGATGACATTGATGATCAAGAAGAGCAGGAGTGTAAGGGCAGCACCAAGGATCAAATGGTGGGAACTGGAAAATGGTGGTTGTGAGGTGGAGTTCAGGGAAGAGTTAAGACAGGCACTGGGTGGCAGTGACAATTTATCAAAAATCAGGGGAGAGTACAGCAGAGCTAATAAGGGAGATGGCCAGAAAGGTGTTTGGTGTGACATGTGGATGGAGGAAGAAGTACAAGGACACCTGGTGGTGGACTGTGGAAGTACAGGACAGTATAGAGAGAAAGAGGTTGGGGATGAAGGAGTGGGATTGTCAGAGAAATGAGGAAAGTAGACAGGAGTATAAGGATATGAGGTGCATGGCAAAGAGAGAGGTGGCAAAGGCTAAGGATGAGGCATATGATGACTTGCATGACTGGCTGGACACTAAGGAAGGATGAAAGGACTTGTACCAGTTGCCTAGGCAGAGGGACTGAGCTAGGAAAGATGTACAGCAGATAAGGGTACTAAAGGATAATGAGAGAAACGTACTCACAAGTGAGGAGAGTGTGTTTAACAGATGGACAGAGTACTTTGAGAGCCTGATGAATGAAGAGAATGAGAGAGATTGGATGATGTGGGTATGGTGAATTAGGAAGTGCAATGGCTTACCAATGAGGAATTAAGGATAGCTATGAAGAGGAAGAATACTGGAAAGCCTGTTGGTCCACATGACATACCTGTGGTAGCATGGTGCTGTTTAGCAGAAATGACAGTGGTGTTTTTAACCAGATTGTTTAATGATATGTTGGAAAGTGAGAGGTTGCATGTGGACTGGAGAGATAGTGTTTGTGTACCATTTTAAGAATAAGGTTGATGTGCAGAGCTGCAGTAACTACAGTGGGATAACATCAATCAGTCACAGCATGAAGTCATGGGAAAGAATAGTGGAAGCTAGGTTAAGCAGGATGGTGATGAGTAGTGGTCAGCAGCATGTTGTCATGTCAGGTAAGAGCACTACAGATGCGATATTTGCTCTGAGAGTGTTGATGGGGTAGTACAGAGAAGGTCAGGAGTTGCTTTGTGTCTTTATGGATGTAGAGAAAGCATATGACAGGGTTCCTAGATGGGAGTTGTGGTATTGTATGAGGAAGTCATGAGTGGCAGAGATATATGTAAGACTGCTGGCACAGTATATGTACAGGGGTGGTGTGACAACAGTAAGGTCTGCGGCAGGAGTGACAGATAAGTTTAAGGTGGAGGTGGAATGACATCAGGGATCAGCTGTGAGCCCTTTCTTATTTGCAATGGTGATGGACAGATTGACAGACAAGATCATACAGGAGTCTCCACTGACTATGCTGCTTGCAGATGACATTGTGATCTATACTGAGAGTAGGGTACAGATTTAAGAGAGCCTGTAGAGGTGGAGATATGCTCTAGAGATGAGAAGAATGAAGGTCAGCAGGACTAAGACATAATATCTGTGTGTGAATGAGTGGGAGGAAAGTGGAATATTGAAGATGCAGGGAGTAGAGCTGGCAAAGGTGGATGAGTATAAATGATTGGGATGAACATTTCAGAGTAATAACGGCTGTGGACAACAGGTGAAGAAGAGAGTACAGGCAAGATGTTTAGGGTGGAGAAGAGTGTCAGTACTGATTTGTGACAGACGAGTGCCAGTAAAAATGAAAGGGAAGGTCTACAACAGGGTAGTGAGACCAGCTATATTATATGGGTTGGAGACAGTGTCATTGACAAAAAGGCAGGAGTCAGAGTTGGACATGGCAGAGTTACAGATGTTAGGATTTGCACTGGTTGTGATGGGGGTGGACAGGATTAGCAATGTGTATATGACAAGGTCAGCCCATGTTGGACAGTTTTGAGAGAAAGCCAGAGAGGCAAGATTACATCAATTTGGACATGTGCTGCAGATGGATGCTGAGTATATTGGGAAAAGGATGGTAAGGATGAAGCTGCCAGGTAAGAGGAAAACATGAAGGCCTCAGATAGGTTCCTGGATGTAGTGAGAGAGGATTTGTAGGTGGTTGGTGTGACAGAGCAGGATGCAGAGGTCAGGCAAAAATGACAACAGGTGATCCACTGTGGTGACCCCTAACAGGAACAGCCAGAAGGAAAAAAAGGAGATGTTGTAATGTCAGTCTTCACAGATTTACCAATGAATTGCCAGATATAACACAACTGTATGAGTAAATGACTACAAATATGAGACACACATATGGTCAGTGTGCATAACATTGGACAATGTAATGGTATGAGCTCAATATATCACATGCAGTTCAACACACAAATGTGCAACAGTACTTTACTATGCAAATACCATGTATATAGGTCTCTCACATTTCTGAGACAACCAAGTATATCATAGTGGTATTCACAAGTAAGATATGGATATGTATGACATCCCAGTAGCTTATATTTATATATACATATATGATGTGTATATTTTATATGTATATCACTATTTTTATTATGTATATATTTGTCCATATATATGCATCTCCATACATATATACATGTGTATATGTATAAATACAAAACCTGACTGATTCTACAAAATATTTTCCCTATTGTTGAATGAGCATATGTTGGAAAAAGCATCAGTAATCCCTGGTGTAGTGGTATATTGCTCTGACTATGGTTCACAGAGCCTTGGGTTCAAAACCTAGCAGGCTTGGTAATTTTGTTGCTCTTACTCTTACACCGGCACTAATTCTTTAAAAGAAAAGAGAAAGGGGTGATAGGAAAGTGGTGGAAAAGAGGCACACAGAGGGAAGAACAATATGAAATATAGCTTTGGATGTGCAGGATGGGTGTACAGATAGCCCATACCTGTCCATTTCTTATACAGCAACAGCGGTGCATTTGTACATAATTTGGAGGTGAATTTGGACTCTCAAACCTCAGAGAGAGGAGTGAAGACAACAGAAATGTGTTGTTAAACGTGCTAAGCATAGCTGAGCATTCCTAACTATTGTTCACAGTTCATTCTCATAATATACCACACTGACTTCATTTAGTAAGTGTATATGATTTCCATTACATGACATGGCTGTATGTGCTTTCATTACAGTAGCAAGGGGTGTAACTATACGGTATGGGGGTTCTACCTCACATAACCGAAACACCAAAACACCGACAACGCAATCACCGAAACCACATAACCGACAGTACAAAAACACGAAATTCCACATGCCCGACAACGAAATAACCGACGGTACACAAACACGAAACCTCATACACTTCACACACCACAATCAACAAACAAAACACATTCCCCATCCAAAAACCACATACGCAACACAAGCACACCAAAATCCCTACAAACCCACACTAAACCTCACATACACAACTACCTACAACCCTAACCCAAACCCTAACCTAAGGTCCGCACACTTACCTGGCACACTTACCTCTGACCTGCTCCTAACCCTAACTCACTTATCCGCCCCTAACCCAAACACAATCACTACCGCACACTTACCTGACCCGCTGCCTAACCCTAACTCACTTAACCCACCCCTATCCCCACAGACCGTCAATATCCACACTTACCTTACTCGCACCCTAACGTCCGTCACTACCGCATACTTACACAGCCTTTCCCCATGTCGGCATCCTCGGCGTCGGTGCTTTCATTCGTCGGGTCGGTCTTCTCCACTGTCGATCTTCTGGGTCCTGTCGTGTCGGTCTTCTCAGCTTTCGATCTTCTGGTGCTCTCGGTTTTCGTGTCGATGTTCCGGCGTGTCGTTGAAGTGAGGTAGAACCGGTATGGGACACGTGTATACATGGGTGTTTTCACATGTTATAGGCACTCGCACATCCATTTTACACCAGGTACACTACCCTGGGTGACAAAGATAACTTATCACATATTTTAATATGAATCTAGCACTTTTAACACTGCTTTCTCATGTAAATTTGGATTGCCTGTTGTATTACTCAAACCATGTATGCCTGCATGCAAAGCTGGGACTCTGGCCACTACACTATCTTGGTTTGAGGATTTGAGCTGCATATTTTTATTTATCGCCTATTGGATATTAATATTATTTTACTATATTAAATGGAGAGTATTGAGGTTTTTGGCCATGTCATTGAGGACTGCTGTCATGACATTATGGCATACATTTCAGTTTCAGACTTGTATCCTTCTGAACATTAATGCTAATGCATAACCTGTTTTCTATCTACTTTCTGTCTATCCTCTGTGCAGATGGGATGACACTATTGCTCAGGCTGCGGTTGAGTACACTTCAGAATGGGTCTGAGAGCCCATGCCTGTGTTCATGTTGGATGCAGCCAGAAATGGAATCAAGCCTATGGAGACCTCTATGTGTTCCCTTTGAGAGACCTGCTTCCTGATCATGAGGGGAGGAGGCTGGTGCTGTACATGCACATGTGTACCTATGGGGTGACAGAGGGTGATGTTTACACTTCACCTGTCTGCAGCCAGTTGCCTATATCCATTGCATATGTGTATGTGGTGTTACTGACCACCACTACAAAGCAGATATGTGTGTTTCCTCTGGAATTGCAGACACATGTCTGGAAGGCCTAGTGATTGGCCTTGCTGGATGTCTCCAGTTTGCACTCAAAGAAAGCTGTAGGGTACATCACCTGTGGCCTTATTTGCCTGTGCAGAACAAAGTGACATGGCTTCCAGTGAGGCACCTGTTCCTTCTTGGCCCATCTTGCAATCATTTCCACCTGTGATGTAGTTGTATATTGTTACTGTCCACCACAGGCATTCAGTCTACCTTGAGGGAGTTGATGTCCTGTCGGGTATTGCTAAGGCCATAAAGATATGTAGGTGCCCACATAGTATTGTGGTGTGGGCCTGGACACTATTGCTAGTTCCAATATATGGGAAGCCCTTCATGTGGGCCTTGACCATTTTCCTTGCCTGTGTGGGGGACATTATGGAGGTGTGGGGGCTACAGCATCAAGACAGTAGGTAGAAATACCTCTCAGGACAGGACATGTGGAGACAGCCTACCAACATGGGGGACAAAGCTCCAGAATTGGGTACAGATTGTATGCCAGTAGTGCTGTTATACACATGGAGGGTTGCTAGATTGACAGGGTTCATCTGGACATGCATTTACTGGGTGACTTGACATCTGACAGTGATATGTCTCTGACATACCTCTCAACTGGCATCTTGTCCACAGTCTGGCCAGATGTTTGGCTGTTATGCTTGGTCTGTTCCTCGAACAATGTCGGTTTTTGTGGGGTTGGTAGGACAGTGTGAGGATTGTAGTCAGTAACTGTTGACATCCATTGGTTTTCCAGACATCATATCCTTCAGGGATGTTATGTTACAACAACACGTGTAACACCAGCTACTGTTTCAGTTTGTAACACCATTATGTGTGATATGTCCCTCTTTCCAGCCCCCTGTCTCACAATTACATCATGCATTGTCCAGATGTCCTGCACTATGACATGCAGAGGTATTGTATATCATTAATTACCAACTGCACTCCAGTTATCATGCCAATGACTTGGCAGACTCTTGGCCATGGTATGCATCGATCGCCAGGATTATGGTTCCACACCCTGGTAATTCTGTGGAAATCTGTACATATGGCAGTTATGTCTGTCTGGCCATTTTGAACAGACTGCCGAGATTGTGTAGCAGTGTTGTGTGTAGATGTTTGTTGATCTGGGTAGGGAGAGTAGCAGATGTGAGTGCCATACATCCTTTACCTATCTGACTCTGCATGATGCTACAGCTGCTGGTGGTCTATCATGTCTGTATGCTTGTAGGGGCTGACTGTGAAATGTCCTGTAACACCTCAGGATTCCGAGTAAACTGTGAATTGGGCAGTATATGCTGGTGTAGTGTGTGACTGGTAATCAGGATATGTTTGTTTAGACAGTCATTCTACTCTAGAGTTCATTTTGGGTACTGGTATGTTGCTGTGGCTGTGGTGTAAATGTTTTTGGGTGGACACTTTTGCCCCACTCTCTGCTTTTCACTACAGTTCCATCCCCTGTAGTGCATGTAGTATATTTGAATATACATGGGTAATTGTCCAGAGGTGATGTGGGGGAGTGTCAAGTTGGTCTTACTGCACTTCATAAGGTGCTGGGTGACATGTTTGGCAGCTGTCAGGGGATTTCCATTCTATTACATCACTGCGGTCATACTTCTACACTGTCCAGAGGCCTAGACACTGTCCAGATGTGTGTCTCATATGTTTGGTCTGCTCCCCAGATAGTTGTTGTCCTTGGCTAATCAGTAGGATACTCTGGGGAATGTAGTCACTAAATGCTAGCATCCATTGGTGTTACTGACTTCATATCCCTCAGAAAAGATATGTTACAACAAAGCTGGTAACACCAGCATTTGTCTACATTATAACAGCAGTATGTCCAATATACCCCTGTGTTTGGGCCTCTCTCCCCCCAATTATGTCAGGCATTAAACAGATGTCATGCGCGAAGAGGTTCAGCGGTATGTGGTAACATTATTTATTGCATTCATTCCTGCTACTATCCCAGTGATGTCATAGACATCCAGATATGTAACAAGGAAGCGGCCATAGATATGAGTCCTGTGACTATACATTCTGTGGGAAACTGTACGTTTGTGAGGTCTGTGTATGCCTGCCCATTGTTAAAAGACTGCCAGGATTGTGTAGCAGTGTAGTGTGTACATGTTATTTGGGCTGTAAAGGGAGGGGGTACATGTGAATGTCATGGGCCCTTTCCATCTCACTGTGCATGCTGCTCTAGTTTCTGGTTCCCTATCGCCTGTATATGTTTGTACACGCAGACCGTGACATGTTCCCTAAAACCTCATGATTCCCACTACACTGTGACTTGGGGGAGTATATGTAAGGGTAATGTATGAGTGGCAAATGGGATTTTGTTGCTCACACAGTCATTATACTGTAGTGTTCATTTTGCTTACTGGTATGTCGCTGTAACTGTGGTGCAATTGTTTGTGGGTATGCACTTTCACATCAGTGTCTGTTTTCCACTACTGTTACATCCCTGTAGTGCCTGTTATATTTGCTAATGCATGTGTACAGCCCCAGAGCTGGACTTGGGTAGTGTTATATCAGTCTTGGTAGCTCAGTGTAGTTTCCCTACTGTTTTGTTATGTCCACATATTTGTAGGATGTCTAGTTGTCTGGCCAATATTTTTGGTCTGGTCCCCATAACTGTTGTGTATTCCTGACACATCAGTGGGATGATGTGGGGATTGAGGTCACAAACTAATGAGAAGCAATTGAGTGCTGGAATTGTGATATTTCAGTCGATATATGTTAAGACATACAGTGTTACTACATCAGCTTTCTCATCTTATCTACTGACGTATTTTGGATATGTCCCTATTTTCAGGCCTTTGTCCCCCCACTTTGTCAGGCTTGGTCCAGATTCATTGCACTAAGGGGTTCTGAGCATACCTCTCCACTGCCAGGATTTTCACAGAATGTCTGGATGTTTGTCCCATACTTTTGTTCAGTTCCACAATTTATTTGTATTTGTCTTGTAAATCACAGTGATGATCCAAGGATTTATGTCAGTAAATAATGACATGACATTTCAGTTTCCATCCTCGTATCCTTCAGTAATTGTCTGCTGAAATGCACAAAGTTGCTGCAGCAAATGTCTTCATTTGTAACAACAATATTTGTAATATGTCCCTATATGTGGCCCTTTGTATGGGTTTCTTGCACTAACAGGTTGAGAGGGATGGTTCTGAGGTATAACTGCACTGCATGTTTATATATATATATATATATATATATATATATATATATATATATATATAGTCCCTACCTAGAACTTTTTAACAAAAGCCCCTGGGAGGGTATCCTCCTGAGTTCCTAAGCACCTTTTAGCTAGGTGAAATGAAGTAGACCCATATATATATATATATATATATATATATATATATATATATGTTTCCTTCCTTTATATTTTTATATAATATGTATATCTATATTACGACTCTACTTTTTCATATATATGTTTCACCACACATTTATTTATTTATTTTACATTTGTTGACCGGGAGAGTCCAACTGGATTACAAGTCCATTTTCAGTGGAGGCCCGGGGAGAAAAGCTCCACGAGAACAATTTTTTACAAAACATAGTTTTAAGGACAGACTTTTGACATACAATTTCCATAGAAGAGACTTTGACATACATATTAACTAACAGATAGGATACATTTGTTCTCTTCAATATAATATTACATTTTAGAAAATATTCCTAAGTTTAGGATTCGAGTTACTATCAGAGTAAAAGCAGAGAGATGTAGAATAAGGCTCAGAGAGAGCAGATGATGCTTGCTATAGTTGAGAACAATAACAAACTGATTCACTATATGTCTTCACCTGGTTTTAGTTGAGAAGGATAACAAATTCATTTACAATATGTCTTCTCCTGGTTTTATAATATATATATATATATATATATATATATATATATATATATATATATCTGTGTGTGTGTGTGTGTGTGTGTGTGTATTTCTATATACAACACATGAATCATTCCACAAAGCTTTCTCCCTAATGTTGTATGCCTCTATTGCATGATATGTTTGAAAAAGCAGCACTACTTTCTACAGCTCAGATGGTGTAGCGGTGCTTTTCTCTGATTATAGTGTCCATGTTCAAGGGTTTGACACTTGGGACTGCTGTTTTTTTTCATTAATGTTAAATGACCAGAATGCATGATATGTTTGCTAAAGCATTGCACATTCTTACAGCTCAGATGGTGTAGTGGATTTTGTTGTGATTGTAGATGACAGCACTCCAGATTTGAGACTTGGCAGGGCTGACTATTTTGTTGCTGGGCAGAACAAGGTCTGATTGATAGAGAGTGATTAAGGCACATTTAAGCATATTATACTTATAATTTTATATTATAAAATAATATTTATATATTTATATACACATTATAATTTTACATTTACCTTCCATGACATCCCCCTATGTGCTTTCATTAAATTATATTCTTGTGTGACTATACTGTATGTGGCACTTGTGTTTATATGGGGGTTTCACATGTTTTCTACACTGACATCTCACGTTTGGAACTTCTACACTACCCTGGTTGACAAAAAATGTTGCTACATAATTTAAGTTTACTAAAATAATGTTAACACTACTTTCACATAGGAAAACAAGTTGCTCATTGTGGGACTTGAACCATAAACATTTGTAGTTAAAGCCACGCCTCTAATCACCACACTATCTTGGTTTGGGAATTTCACCTGTCTATTTGCATTTAGCTCCTATTGGATGTTTAAGCTATACTAAGCAGACAGCCATGACATGCACACCCACTTAGCTATACTTAAACATTCCTTAGGCTATTAAAAAATATATATTATTATATTTTTAGGTTATATGGGTGTGTATTGTGGTGTTATGACAACTACTTGGGACTGAAGTTGTGAAATACTGGCATTGATTTGGCTTTCAGGCTTCTATCCTTCGTGGACTCCTGATAATACATATCCTGTTATCTATCAACTTTCTTATTGTGTGAGGGCAATTTTTCAGGTGTGTCCCTAATGTAGTTTTATTCCCCCCATCATTTGTGCCTTTGTTAACATGCACTGCTGTGAGGGAATATTGCCTTACATTTGCTTTCAGACTTCTACACTTACGTGAGTCATGCTGATGCATGACCTGTTCTCTATCGACTTTCTATGTTTGTGTAGCTATATTTGTGCTTTTTCACTTTTGGGGGATTTATCCCCATTATGTGTGCATTTGCACGCATTTCCTGCTTTAGCAGGTTGCAAAAGTGTCGTACGGCACTTTAGCAATGCAGGGGGTGTGTCACAGAATCTGTCAAACACTCCCTGCATTGCTTTCTGGTTGCAGAGTTTTATTTCAGTGTCTGCAGACACTGAAATGATAATTTTTTTTCATTTCAATCTCCGCGAACACTGAAATACTGGCATAATATTAGAGCAAGACTCTAATATTATGCCAGCTCAGCTTAGAAAATGCTGTACAGCACTTTTTGAGTGCAGGGGACATGTTTAGTGTCTGTGCAATACTTGGACACACCCCCTGCACTTGTTCTCAGTTTGTGTCTGTGTAGATTAAACAGCAGCATGCCTTCATGAATATCCAAGGGGCACTGCTGTTCTAAATGGACACAACCCATTCCATGCAAGAATAGTCTTATTCTTGCATGGAGTTTCTTCAATCTGGGGGAGTGTCAACAGCCAGCGCCACAGGACAAGTTGTACAGCAGCTGTGAGATAGTGCAGTTTTGAATGCATTATCTTATCAGTGTATTGCCAAAACTGGGTTTTGCTTGGGGATACTATAAATTAATAGGGGATCCCTCTGGCAGTGTAAATATATCTCCGAAGTAGAAGTGTACATAATAGGTGTTGTGATGGCGGCAATTGGAGATGACAGTACAAATATATGCACACAGTCATGTTAGCTAAACAATGCAGAATTTGAACCACCTATCTATCTAGTTATACACTCTAGAGAGCAAAGTATCAACAGCACACACCACAGGAGGAGTCTGAATTCTGTGCTGAGAGAGTGCACTTTTAAAAGGATGATTTCATCAGTATGTTGCAGAGAAGATGTTTGTGCTAAACATGGGATAAAGTGATGGGAGAATTCTATGCCATTTTAAAGGCGTTTCCTTAGTGGAAGTGGACACAGCACATCTGTTGATGAAGCTATATGGTTATTTATACCTAGCACCAGACACACACACACACACACACACACACACACACACACACACACACACACACACACACACACACACACACACATACACTCAAGTTCAGCATTTTTGAATTTGAACCACGTACCTATTTAGTTACACAATCAAGACAGGACAGTATCAATCGGTTAGCATAATGGTTACGGTGCTTATCTCACAGACACAAGGTGCAGGTTTTGATTATAAACTTTAAGGGAAGTTGGCAAGGCTTAAAATAACCTGAAAGAGCAGCTAGCCTAGTACATATGTATGAACCTATGAACAGCATGTGCCACAGGAAAAGTCTAAATTCTGTAGTGAGCAAGTGCACATTTGAAAGGATGACCTCATCAGTGTGCTGTAGAGGAGGTGTTTGTATTAAAAGTGATGGTGAGTCCTTCTGCAAATGAAAGGTGTCTCCTGATTGAAAGTGGACACAGTACATCTGTTAATAAAGCCATATGCATCTGAGACTGGAGCCAGACACACTCAAACATATACACACACACATACACACACACACACACACACAAGTTCAGCATTGTTGGATTTGAACCATCTACATATCTAGGTTATATAATCTAGAGAGCACCGTATCAATAGCCTACACCATAGGAGAAGTGTGAATTATGTGGTAAGAGAGTGCACTTTTGAAAGTATGACCTCATCAGTGTGTTGCAGAGGACATGTTTGTGATGAAATTGGGATAAAGTGATACAGTAGCCCCTTAGAGTTTAAATGTTTTTCCTGAATTGAAGTGTATACATCAAATTCATGGGTCAATGCCATCTTAACTAGCAGAACAGTCACATACACACAGTTATTAAATTCAGTCAGTGCTATATTAGTAAACCTACCTATCAATTCACACAATCTAGAGAACACAGTATTAACTGCAAATGCCAAAGGAGAAGTCCAACTTTAGATTGATGAAAATGGATATTTGTAAGGATTACCACATCAGTGTGTTATACAGAAGCTGTTGTGTGTCACAGATTTGGTTGGAAAGGCATGTGTCTTGGTAGGTAGAAGTAACAGCAATCTGTTGTTCACAAGTAATTGCACAGAACCACAGAAGTACCTCAACAAGAGGATCACAGGCCTCAAACATATGCCATATGCAGCCAGATTGAAAAAACTCCGGCTTTACTCAGTGGCATACTGCTTGCTCAGAGGTGATCTCTGCCTAACCCTACAAAGCCATGTTCAACTCTGAATTGATGGACATGCTCCACTTAAAGAAATCCAAATCACTAAGAGCCACATGCTCCAGTGAGCTAAACCTCGACACTACAATAAATAGAACATGCTGGAGGGACAGATTCCTGTCACACAGACTCCCCACGCTTTGGAACAAAATCCCTAATTACATTAGACAGAGCACTTCAATATTACTCTTCAAGAAGAACCTTGATGAGTGGATGGGAAATAGAAAGTACACTCTGGGGATCATGTCTATGGCTCTGCTTGACAGAGATGCAGCTAACTAGTTTATGGGGTGGCAAAAGCCGACACTTACGGGCTAGGCTTATAAATGCCCTCAGGCAGATAGTCTAGTATCTACCTATGAACCTATGAACTTATAAGGCTCACATAAGTTATCTATCCTGTCATTCATGTACATTGTAGTACTGTGAGTGACATGTAGCTGAGACACAGTATTGTGTTTTAATGACAGGCAAAATTGTGAAACAGTGGATTGACAACCAGGCATTCATACATATTCAGCTTGTGATAATTGTATGCAAAGATTAGTGATTTGTGGTGTCATTTTCAGTGGTATGTGCTCATACATGGACACTCTGCAGTCTGAATAGAAACAGTTTTGTCAAAACTATGGGCCAGTATGTGTGAAAATGTTCCACACTATTGTACACCATCTACCAGTCTAAGTGTTGGAGTGCAGACATAACTTTACATAATGATGTGTTCAGTCAACATCACAATGAAATCTACATATCTTGAGTACAACAGTCCATTAACATATACAGAAGTTGCACAATACACTCACATAATTTATTTATTTTTTAATCTCTCCTTGAAGCACACCAGTGACAAGCTTGTTTGAACAATTGTTGGCAAAGTATTACTGCTGGCATAATTATATATTGAGGTATTGAACCTGGAACAATTATTTTATTATTTATTTATGTTTGATAACTAGGTGGTGTCTGACTGGGCCTGAAGCCCGTTTTCAGTGGAGACCCATGGAGAAATGCTCTATGGAAGATTACATAATTATACATTTGTACATATGACAATTACAGTAGGAGTTCAAACGTAAGTTCCTTGACATATCTAAAAGCATATAACAATGGTCGTAAAATAAACGTATACTATTCATACAGACAAAAAAAATATATATATATATATATATATATATATATATATATATATATATATATATATATATGGTTCCCTATCAGAAGCCCGAAACACTATAAGCCTGAAAATCAAAATCCTGAAACCAAAAGCCTGAAAATTCAAAATCCCGAAAACCCAAAATCCTGAAACTCAAAATCCTGAAAACACAAAATGGACATACTGACGTCATTGTGGCTTTGCTATTGTTAGCCCTGTGGTGTTAGGTCATGCGTTGGGTTCAGGTAAGTGTCTTGGTTTTATGTTAGGGTTAGGGGCAGTTTAAGTGAGTTAGGTTAGGCAGGTTAGGCATGTATGCAATAGTGACAAATATTGGGGTTAGGGGCAGTTTAAGTGAGTTAGGGTTAGGGCAGGTCAGGTGAGTGTGCGATAGTGACGGACCTTAGGGTTAGGGTTAGGGTCAGGGTCAGTTGGTAGATATTAGTGTCTTTATAGTGACATATTAGCATTATTTGTGTTTTCAGGATTTTGGGTTTTCGGGATTTTGAATTTTCAGGCTTTTGGTTTCAGGATTTTGATTTTCAGGCTTATAGTGTTTCAGGCTTCTGATAGGGAACCATATTTATATATATATATATATATATATATATATATATATATATATATATATATATATATATATATATATATTTTTTTTTTTTTTCAGGATAAAAATGTCACAAACTAAAGCTAAGAAGGCTCAATTGCCAAGAAATATTGACAATGGGTGGTGGAGAGAAGGAAGTTCAACAGTAAGGGATTAAATTAGTTAGACTGGTGGAGAACATGAGCAAAGCCTATGTTTGGTGAAATATTCCTTTAGGGGCTATTTAAATGAATGTGTATCATTGATGGATAGAATATGCTAAGGTAGAGAATTCCAGTGTTTGGCAATGATATGGAAGTATACGGAGATGCCATGAGAGTTTTGGGTTTTGGTAACCTTCAAAAATACTTTATCAGCAGACCTAAGAGATTTTAGGTTAGTGTAGGGTTGGACAAGGTCAGATAGAGCTGGGCAGTTGTCAGGTTTGTATAAGACTGTATGGGTAGTTAGTAGCTGAGTCAGAGTAAGCAGGCGGGGGAGCTCTAATCAGTTCAGCTGGAGAAGGGCAGTGCAATGGTGATATCTTTGAGACTGATTAGTGGTAGATTTTGCTGTTTTGTTATAGCAATATTCAAGACTATTCAGTTCAGATTTGTGAAGATTTGTAAATATTTGTGAACAGTAAAGCAGGGAGATGGGTTCTGGCTGTTGCAAGTCTGGCATGGTCAGTAAGATATGATTTAGCCCTATAGAGGGAGCCCAGTTTGACATGAACCTTTTTAATTGTTAGAGCAAGGTGTTTGTCAAACTTAAATCCACTATCAGTTGTGACACCAAGAAGTTTTGTATGTTCAATGGGTTCAATTTTGTGCCATTAGAGGAGGAAGTAGAAATAGGTGGTTGGTTGATTGTTGTTGAGGTATTATAGAAGACCATAAGCATGGCTTTATTGTGGTGAAGTATACGTTGATGGGCAAAGTAGTTTTCAATATTGTGAAGGGCTGCCTGAGTTTTTTCTTGGAGTTCCTTGATAGAGGGGGCAGAGCAGATTAGGGAACACAAGAATTAACAAAAGTCTATGGTGCATCATGCTAAGGTTTGCGCCAATAAGATGTATAGGCATACAAATTGGCCTCAGTTTTGATCAAATCTAAAAACAGAAATGTGGTATCTTAGGGTTTTATGTGTCATGATTTATACATTTCTCATGACACTTGCATTACATTAATCATTGTTTGGATGATGGATGATATAGGTGTGTAGCTACACAGGCATCATCTCTGGTGACTGTCCATTTATTTGAGGTCTGCTGCATTTGTTGTTATGCAGCTGTATGTATTTGTGTAACATGACTGAGTAATAAAGCCAATACATCTATAAAAGACATGTATGAGTTGAGTCATACCTATTATACTTTAGAACATGGCTAGACATAAAACAGCATTAAGCCTATCACCATATGTGTGTATAGCAGCAATATTTTAAATGTGCCTACTGTACTATATGCCTGTTGTACTATGCTTGTTAACACATAAAGGCCTGTATTGTACCTAATATTGTGCAGTAATTTCTTAGCAGATATGAGCATACTGTGAATGATTATGAAACATAGACCCAAGTATGTGAATGCTGTTGGAAAACCAGACAATGGAAACACTCTGAAAAAAGAAAGTTTGTGGATGGTATGCTTCATAACACTATTACAATTAGAATATCCCATATTATGTACAATCAACTCTACAGCTTGTTCAAGAGATGAAAATAACGGTCTCCTCATAGTGTGATCAGCCTGTCTTTACATACTACAGTGATACTAAACACAGTAGGTTGAAGGGCATCAAAGTAATGCAGCCAAAGGCAAAAACTCACAAGGATTTACCATAACCTGTATACAGACATTTCCCATAAGTTACAGGTGCTGCTCAGTGCCAGGCATAGCACAAATGTGGAGGAGAAAGACTAATGTGACAGAAGAGGTGAGAAGAGGCAGACATTTGGAGACAGGGCTGGAGACATACTAAGAGATGTATTTACGAGGTAGATCTGCACATCTTTGTGGTGTGTTCCTCTCAGGGTTATCATCATGATTATTCTGTCAGGCGGTGTTCATAGAAAGGTGAAAGATAAATTGGTGACAAAAGCCAAACTTTTGTGACAATTTGTAATAACTGCCCTTATAAATTTACTGTTGTGTTAGGAAAATGCATTTTCTGACCTATATAAAATCTGAAATAAAATGTATTACATTACTTAATGACTCCAGTCTTCAGTTTGTCAGAAACTCACACATTTTGTGATGAACACAACAAAAAATAGAGATGATGAAATGTGGACATCCTTTGAAAATCTGTACACATTAGAGCTATTGTTCTCTACAATAAACTATTTTCAAATATGAATGAAGAAGGGGTATGACAGTGGAAACACGACAAGAATATAAGCAGGATAGTGATGGGTTAATAATATAGGCAACACACAGTTACATACATACTATTAATATTGAAAAATATTACGATTGGCTGACATACATCTAGATTCAAACTCTTGACAGTATAAAATAACAGTGTGTACAGACCAGAGTATTCTCCCAGCTTACCACATAGGAACTCATACCTTCTTATGTTAAAATCAGACATTTAAGGTACACTGACAAGAGATCGAAGAAAGAGAGAATGCAGCCATCAGCCATCATCACAATTATATCAAACTGCAACAATCCTTAGAGTGTAAGAGATATCCAGCAGCCTAACAGATGTATAAGACAAACTGTATCACACTGTTACTTGGTTATGCTAACACAGCTGACAAACATATTTGGGCATAAGTAACTGTAGTATTGCAGTCTAAAGCAAACACTCAGTTTTTGCCATAAGCTGTGAACTGCCATTTAGTATCATTTAGTATTAATGCAGGGTGCCAGGCATTATGCAAATGGAGATGACACAGACTAATAATGCTAAAGGGGGTAGAGTGAAAAAGAGGGGAAGAAGTAAACAAAATATTTTTGCTTATGGGTCATTTCTGGCCATCTTTGTTGTGTCCTACTCTTAGGTTTGCCAGCATCATTATTCTGTCATGATAACTACAATAAAATGTTTCTAAGAGGAAGCAAACAGATTAGTACAGAAGCAGGACAAAGTTGGTTTAATAAAATATGCAGGCAACAGTTATACACAGAGTAGTTATACAAGAAGCAGTCAGTAAGACTTTGACATGCTTCTGGATTAGAGCCCATGTAACTATGCTAAACATAGTCTTTAGACCTGAGCATTATCTCAGCAAACCACAAAGGAACTTCACTTTATGATATCCGGCAGCCTAAGGAGTGTTACAGTAACTCTCTGAAAGTAATGGCTTTACTCTGTATTCCTATAGTGCAGTGGGTTTAAGCAGATTTGTGCAAAGACAACCGGACTAATGCAGGTGATTGCAAAAACTCACCAGTTTTTGACATAGGATGTCAAATGACATTCACTATCAGTCAGCATTGGTTTATGATGCCAAGCTCCACACAATTGCTGAGTGCAAAAAACAAAGGCATTTTATATGGGCCATTTGTGGCTATGTGTGCTGAATGTGATTCTATTTTTTACCATATTAAACATGTGCAAATGGAGTTGATAGCACAGTGGTGAAAATGGGGGACAAGCAAAGGGGAAGACACAGTGGAAAGAAAATAGCAATTTGCAGATTGGTGGTGAAAGAGTACCATTGCTATCCACTTCTTCACAACATAAATGTAGAACTATACTCAAGCTTGATGAATTTGGATATTCATGACACCAGGAATGGGTGACAACAGAATAATGCTGTAAAGCCAACTGGAGCAAAGGAACGGGGTCAAAAGGACACATAGATGAAAGGGAGAGCTATGTCTAGGGCATCATTTTTTGATGGGACAGTTGCCCATTCTTGTTTTATTTTTAAGAGAAGACTGTTTGGGTATTTGCTGCAGAATAAGAGGTGTCAAGTACTTAAGGTAAGTTAGGTAGCAGGCACAAGCATGCATGGTATACAAGCAAAAAACACAGCATCAATGGGACCAGATGGTGTCCCGGGCTGCTTCCTACATGAACTCCAAGAAGAGCTAAACCCAAACATAAAACTACTGTTCAATCTCAGCCTTACTACATGATATGTGCCCAAAGAGTGGCGTACAGCAACAGTGGTCCCTCTCCATAAAGGTGGTGCCTCAACGGATCCTGGAAACTATCGCCCCATAAGCCTGACTAGCTTGGTCTGCAAAGCTATGGAAAGGATCATCATGGACCTCATAAATAAAGATATTGGGGACCTACAAACACTGGATCCTACCCAGTTCGGCTTTGTTAAGGGCAGATCCTGCCTCTTAAACCTGGTTGATTTCTTTGAAACAGTCACCAAAGCCATTGACGAGGGGAAGGTGGTCCACACAGCCTACCTGGACCTCGCAAAAGCCTTCGATACAATACCCCACTCGGGCATTATAGATAAGCTCACAGCTTAAATATAAACCCCTATGTCACTAGATGGATTGCAAACTGGCTCAAGGACAGAACCCACATGGTTAGAATTGCTGGAGCCATGTCAGACTCCAAACCAGTTACAAGTGGTGTCCCACAAGGCTCAGTCCTGGGACCTCTTTTGTTCGGTATATATTTCTCGGAGGTACAGGCCAACACGGAAGGACTGTGGCTGACCAAGTTCACAGATGTCTGCAAACTGGGCGCCATAATCGACTCTCCAGCCAACACAAGCATCCTCCAAAAGGGCCTCATAGAAACAGACAACTGGCGCCAGAGCCATGGCCTCAAGCTAAATGCCAAAAAGTGTATAGTCATCCCCTTTGGCAAAAACAAAGTGCCCACAAATTACCACATAGGTGGTAATCCATTAAGTACAGAAGAAGTAATTAGGACCTGGGGACCCAAGTTGATAGCAATCTCTCATTTGACAACCACATGGCCAAAGTGGTTAGAAAAACATTTTATATAGCCCACCTAATCATGAAGGGATTCACATCTAGATCAGGGGAGGTCATCGTGCCTCTTTACTCATCCCTCATCAGGCCCATAATTGAGTACAATGCCCCTTTTGGAATGTACCTTACCAGACACCTGCAGCAACTGGAAAGACCCCAAAAGTACCTCACCAAGAGGATCAAAGGGCTCAAACAGATGCCATATGCTGCCTGGTTAAAGAAACTCCAGCTCTACTCAGTGGCATACCGCCTGTTTAGAGGCGATCTGTGCCTGACGTATAAAGCCATGTCCAACCCGGAATTAATGGACATGCTGCACCTCAGAAAATCCAAATCCCATCGAGCTACATGCTCGAGAGACTTGAACCTCAGCAATGAAATAAATAGGACATGCTGGAGAGACAGATTCATAACCCAGAGGCTCCCTTCACTCTGGAATAAAATCCCAGTCCAGGTTAGGCAGAGTCCCTCATTGACTCTCTTCAAGAGGAATCTTGATGAGTGGATGGGAGATCGTAGGTTTACCCCGGGTATCACTTCTGTGTCACTGTTAGACAGAGGCACAGTATACTAACCTCGAAAAAGGGCATAGCAAAATAAATTTAAAATGGGTGGTGAAAGCCAAACACATTCTGGCTAGGCTTATAAATGCTCTAGGGCAGATAGCCTAGTATGAACCTATGAAGACAGGCAGGGATAGTAATAGTCACAAAAGTTTTGGGACACCATGATTGGGGATAGGTAGGTAAGGGACATTGGAGGTGCATCTGTGTCCAGCCTGAGCACAGTGAGAAGCTAGTCCTCACCCTCAGAACTATCATCACTCTTTCCTGTTTCTGTTTCATGGGTCACTGTCAGACATGGCATTGATTTTTCAGTCTGAAGCAGGATATTTTCAACTCTGCAAATGTAGTCACCAAGGCCCCTCTCCTTTATGACGTCCTCCAGTCCTGTTAGCACATGATGGATGACAAACTCCACCTACAACACTTCCCATGGTGAGTACCACTGAACCAGCAGCCAGAACAGAACTACCTGATGCAGTTGCAGCAGGTAGAGCTGGAGTTGTGAAGGCAACACTGACAGATTGTAACCCAGAAGTGTTAGGTGTCTGTGGCACCTGTGGTGGTGCTGCCTTAGCCACCTGTGGAGTTATAAAGGGCTGAACTGCAGTGGAAGATCTAGTTCCCTTTGCTGATGGTCATTTGGCCTGCAGCATCAATGCATCCAAAAATAAAGTAAAAAAAAAGAGAGTTGGGGTGACAAAACAGACAGAATAACATGAATGACATATTCGCATTATTATTTCAATGCACAAACAAATATGGAACATACATATTTTCACCTTTGCCACATCCAGATATGATGTGAAGGCATTAAGATGTCATAAAGTAAATCAATTTTAGTGCTATTATATATGAAATGGATACATTTATTTGACTATGGCATATCAGATATATGTTTTCCAAGTTCCTAACTTCAGTTACTTAAATTTGAATTCTAATGTTTGTTGATACTGCATTAAAGATTTCAGAAATATTATCTTGTAATAAAAGTTAATTTCTGCTTTATTAACTGAAACCACTCACAGCTAAGCTGGTGTATGCATTGCCTCATGCAATCCCCAAGAAGTTTTGGAGCAGACATGCATGTTTGATATAAAGCTTAGGTATGCTTGCTCAAGTTGATATGGACTGATAGCCTGAAAATTATTATATGTCTTACATCTGTACTAGATGCATACTTACCCTGTGCCTCACTGAGCCAAACCAGTCTTTTCTGATGCACCTCATGATTCAGGGCTATATTTCTGCAGCTGTACAGAAGAGTAAAAAGACAAGATATGAAACCATAACAAAATAAATGTATTGGCTGACTAATACATGCTATATCATTGATGGCTGATACTTCACTGTACTTATACAACTAAGAGGTGCTGACAGTCTTGCTTTTGCCTTTACATGTCACTGTAATGGTGATGACATTGTTCCCCAGTGAGTGGAAGGCCAGTTGCGTTGGAGGCAGCCTTGGCCAAGCTATTCCACACCTTTGCCTTATGTTGAGACTTGGTATAATCCCCCTGCAAAAGCCTACAGCTGTAGCATTTGATGAGGCATGCCACAGAAATCCTGAACTCCTTAATACCTGACCTTTATGCTCTAAATGGAGCACCATCCGCACCTTTGTAAGCCATGCCTACAGAAGCACCACTACAACTATCTGTCTGAATTGGTGCTTAATTCATATATTGCTTGTAACAATCTGTGTGCAGATGCACAGCCTTGCCAGCTGCAGTTGCACAGTGAAAAGCACACAAATGGCACGGTAGACACACTGGTAATGATTATAGCAAAACCAATGAAGGTGTGAAAAATGGTACTGAGATTTGGCATTTGCAATGCTCACCCTATTTTATTATTTTATTATTTTTATTATTTTACATTTGTTGACCAGGATAGTCCGACTGAATACATGTCCATTTTCAGCGGATGCCCGGGGAGAAAAGCTCCAAAGGAAGTAATACAGAAAAGGAAACTTATGTAAAACACTCTAAAGTTCATAGATAACAAGCAGTCAAGTTAACATTCATAGTATAGGTTAGCTGAAATAGGATGCTTTACATCTGGACAGCTGATTATAACACAGTAGCATTGAATTGACTATTAATTACAAAAGCAATTGTTAAACTGGTACAGGTGTACAATTGTTACCAAGTATTTAATCAGGCCTGGCACAGGGACAAAGCCACTGAGTCATGAAATACTGCCTGAGGTCTGTCTTAAATTTAGAAAGGGTAGTGTTTGTTGTGATGCCCGGGGGTAGTGAGTTCCAAGCTTTGCCTACCAAGTTGGCAAATGTGGAGTACCTGGCTAAGTTGCTAGCTATAGTGGTTTGCATTACAATTCTATTGGATGATCTGAGTGATCTTTGGTTGGTGTGCGGTTTGATGATATTTCTTAAAGCAGGGGTATTATCAGGTTGGTTAAGAACTTTGAAAGCTATAATAAGTTGGTTATACTGAATTTGTCTTGATAGCTCTAGCCAGCCTAGATTTTTTAGGTTTATACAGTGATGTGTTCTGTAGGGCAGCCCAGTGGCAAATCTAGCTATGCTGTTATAGCAGGCTGAGAGTCTATTAAGTTCCATTTTGTTTAAGTTGGCAAGTATAGGAGAGGCATAGAAAGAGGGTGGAGAGGAGGTGGGATCAGGCAATAGCAGTCCTAGCAGGTGGGGTAAGGAATGATTTTATTCTATACAGTGAGCCCAGTTTTTTATTAATGGTTTTTATCATTTTATTTACATGGGCATCAAATTTAAGATTGTTGTCTACAATTACCCCAAGCAGTTTTGTGTGGACATCTGGGGCGATGATAGTGCCATTTTTAGAGGTAATGGAGAAGGATATCACCGGGGATTTATGGGTGGGAGATAAAAATAGCAGTTTAGTTTTATTGGGGTTTAGAAGGAGACATCGTCCTGCAAGCCAACTTTCAACCAGGTTGAAAGTTGACAGAGTAATAGCCTGTAGCTCATCCTTGGTGGTACCAGTGCAGATAAATGTAGAGTCATCTGCATACTGAATGCAGTTGGCATTTGGGATGATAGTGTAGAGATCATTGATAAATATGGAGAATAGCAGTGGACCCAGGATAGAACCCTGGGGGACACCTAGAGTGTTAGGAAGAAGGTTAGATAGATTATTTTGCCATAGTACTGCTTGTTGTCTACTATGTAGATAGGATTGGAACCATTGAAGGGAATGATGACCTAGGGATATATTAGTCAGAGTGTGGATTAACAGCCAGTGGTTAACCATATTGAAAGCTTTGGAAAGATCCAAGAATAGGGCTGAGGAGAGCTTGTTGTTGTTTCTGTTATGGTAAATATCATTAGTGAAGGAGAGGAGGGCTGTGGTAGTGCTATGATATGGTCTAAAGCCATGCTGAGATTTAGCCAGTAGATTGTTCTGGGTTAGGAAGTGCAGGAGTTGTTTGTGGATGCATTTTTCCAGGCTCTTAGCCAGTGGTGACAAGATGGCTATGGGCCTATAGTTTGATAGTTCTGTAGAGCAGCCACCTTTATGAAGAGGTATAACACAAGATATTTTCCATATGGAGGGGACTTTGGCTTCAGCTATGGACCAATTGATTAGAAAGCTGATGGGGAATGCTATACTATCTGTGGCTTTTTGTAAATATTCAGCAGGAAGAAGGTCTGCAGCTAGGGTGGTAGGTTTTAGTTTTTTGATTAGATTGCAAATGATAGAGGTAGAGATAGGTTGGAAGCTAAAGGAAGGCAGGGAATTGGGATTGATGTCCTGAGTGCTAGTAGGGTTCAAAGGTAATTGTCTGGCTAGGGCTTGGATGATTTCTGTAAAGAAACTATTAAAGGTGTTAGCAACATTCTGTGGCAAACTTTCAGTTGACGCTGATGGAGGTGGAGTGGTGGTTTGACCTGGGTGTAGTAATTTATTTATACCTGCCCAGAATCTTTGAGGATTATTTTGGTTTCTATTCTGGAGATTTACATAACAGTTTCTTTTATCCAGTAAAATGGATTTTTTAGTCTCGTTTCTTATTTGCCGAAATTTTATTTGATCTATAGGGGTTTTTGTGGCACACCGGGTAGCCCAGGCTTTATTCCTGATTGTGATTTTTGATTTAGTATCTTTAGAGCCTTGGGGCAACTTTAGTTTTAATCCTAGTGGAACGAGCATGCAGATGAGAATTTAGGATGGAGTGAAATTTATTGTTAAAGTAGGCCACAGCATCATCAAGGGGCAGGTATTTTAGGGCAGACCAGTTGCATGATTTAAGTTCATCCTAAAATAATCTGATGTTGAGGTTTTTATTATTACATATGGTTCTGTAGATGGGCTGTTGAGAGTTGTGGGATTTATGTTTACAAATAAAAGTGATAAAGTGATCACTGAGGTCATCAGGGATTGTCCCTGATGAATACATTTGGGGGTGGCTATTGATGAGTATCCAAATCTAGTATACTGTCTTTTTGGTTACGTTTTCCTAATCTGGTTGGAGTGGATATGACCTGTGTAAAACCATGCAGGTTTACATGAGTGGTGGGAGACTGTGAGCAGCAGGTGTTCCAGTCAATGTTAAAATCTCCATGAACTATAGTTTCTTGAGGGGAGTTGTCAGTTAACCAATGGAGGGTATCCTCTAGAGTGTTAATCTTATTTCCTGGGGAATGTATGAACAGATAATGTTCATGCTTTTATTTTTGTTAATGTGTAACTTGGTAGAGTGTATTTTAGCTGTATTGATCTGGGGTGGTTGAATGGGGGTCTAAGGTTACATTTAGAGTGGATTTGAAGAGGACAGCAACACCCCCCGTTTCCTATTTGCACGGTCATGCCTAAGTACATTATACCCTGGATATAGGATTTCATTATCGGAGGTTCCAGGTTTAAGCCATGTTTCAGTAAGACACAGTATATCAGGGGATTGAATTTGTAGGAGGGCATGTTCTACTATGTTGCACATGTTCTACTGTTAAACGCTGAAATGCTTTATGGTATTTGCTATAGTCATTACTAGTTGGAGTTAAAATGCTATGAATTGTGAGATCTTGGCCTTTTAGGACTTACACACTAGTAAAATTGAGTAGTACCACCTTGGGATTCACCCCATGAGATAACAAAGGAGGAAATGTTAACTTTTATTTATTAGCAGTCAGTGCCACAGGAGAAAATTTTTTTATAAGCTTTAACTTGAGATAATAGTACTTTGCAACTTAATGGAGATGTCCTTAAGAAGTGCCTGTATGTATATGACTTAAAGGTGTCATGTTACTGCATTTTTTATATAAAATGGGGTATTTGTTGCTGTAAATGCATTTCAGATGAATTGAATTGCATGACCTGAGTAATATATGTTGGGATATGTTACATGCATACTTTACAAAACATACTGTCCTTAACACATAGTTGTGATATGTGATGAGTCATGATAATTATAACAAAGCTACTGTACATATCATAGCTATGCAATTACATTTTAAAATAATTACCATCATTGTCATGTTTAGCATACTTTATGTACATTATATTAGACTTATTTAGCAAGCATTAATGTTACATTTGTTGCAATATTCATATTTATAAAACTCATCCATATTTATTGCTACAATCCTAATCAAAGGTTTGTGACAAATGTCTTTCTGACCCATCATTAAAAGTACCAGTAAACTGCATTAACTGTCCTCTTTCTCAATGCTCACTGGAATTACATTTTGTTCCCAAGAGATAAAGTAGCTGACAGGTGTATTTTCTTCACTTAGTACTGTCCAGAGTGTTGATGGAAGCACAGTGGCAGCAGTCTCATTTGTGCTACTGAAGGCAGTCCAAATTATTATTTTTTTATTTTTTATTTTTCATTTTTTTTGCCTTTTGATGTGAAGAATTGCCGTGTACAGCCAATCACTGTGCAAATACAAAAGGCAATAAATAAATAAATAAATAAATACGTAAATAAATACATAAATAAATAAAAATGTGTAAATCAAAATGTAGCAATCTATCAATAAACAGAGCTCTTACTGTGTTACCCTGACATAGTCATCCTTTAAACACTGACCAGCCACATCAGAACTTACATTTCTACAAGACATTATCAGGCCTTCAGGTAAGGGCAATTATTCAGAAAGGTGACACAAAGAAATTACATGATTTCATTTGTGACACACCACATGCAATTAACAATAACATATTTTGAAAGGGAAATGCATTAATGTCAAGTAATTTATTATATATTATACATATATCCACATTCATGATGTTTGTGAATTTCTGTTCTCACACTTTAGAAACTGTTATTTATGACGTTATGCATAGCAAATGTTACTAACAATAAGCATAGTTGAGTTTCCTACACCAAAACAATAGTAACAGCAATTCTTAAGAACTATATTCAGCATTTATCATACTGACTTAGTCTGCTCAATTTATACAAAAATGTGTGTCAATACTTATGAATAAAATTGTCTGTAAGCTGGATTCAAGCCCTGCATTAATTGTTTGTTTTTTCCAAACTCACTGCAGTTGCACTCTGTGCCACAGAGATAGCTACATTTTCTTCACTCACTACACTGGCGCCAGACTCATTTGCACTACAGATTGCAGCCCAAGTTAAACTTCATTTTTGTTTTCAGCCATGAATTGTGTATGCATGCTGTTGAATAACATGCAAATTCAAAACGCAAAAAAGAAAGAAAAAAATTACAATAACAAAAATACAAAGATATTATAAGTAAAAGTTAACAGTATCAAACGGTATATCTATTAATGAACAGAGCACTTACAGCATTAATGTGACACATTCATCCTTTTAACATCTGTTTGCCACATCATAAATAGCATTTCCATTACACCTCATAAAGCTTTCATGTAATGCCAAGTCTTTTGAAAGAGGACACAACTGAAAACCTCATTATTGACACAGTATAGACAATTAATAATGACATATTTTTAATCAAAATCTGACACAGTATATACAATTAATTATGACATATTTTTAAACAAAATCTATTACTGTCAGGATTACTACTTGTAACATATGGATAAGTACTCCAGCTTATGTCAGACATATGTCCACATTCCTGATGTTAATGCTTTTGATTTACACATTTTATAAACTGTAATATGTTACATCATTCATAACACATGTTGTTATTAATAATGAGAAGAGATCAGTTTCCAGCAGCAACACATTTATAACAGCAATTTACAAATGGTACAGGTAAGAGTTTTATTAGGCATACATAATCCTGGACATGTGCTTCCAGCACATTGACATAATTTCACCTACTCCCAAATATGGTCACAGAAAGATTTGTCAGCTCTATGTCCAACCAACAGGTATGTGTCTTGTTGATAAAGGATTATGCTCATTTCATATACAAAACTGTGTGCCAATATTTATTCGGAACCCCCGCTGAAAAATATATGTAAACTGGATTTGAACCTTGCATTACCTGTTATATTTTCTAAGCTCACTACATTTACACTTTGTGCCATAGAAATAGGTGGCTGACAGGTACATTTTCTTCACTCAGTACTGGCCAGAGTCCTGATAGCAGCACACCAGTGCTAGTCTCATTTGCACTAAGAATGACATTCTACATTAGATTTGTGAGTTTTTACCTTAGAAAGGGAACCGCCATTCACTGCTAGTGGCTGTTGACACTCAACAATGCCAAGCAGTACAAAAATGCTGAAGAGATAAGAAAAAAATAATTTGAGACCAAGGATTTCAAATGTCCTTTTCTAATGTTTTCTCCAATTTGCTGTCTTATAACGTAAGCATATGCTCCTTAAACATCACTATGTTCACACAAATAGCACCCCCTCTTAGATATTGACCTTGTAGCCATGGCATTAACAAGATACATTTCAGCCTATTTTCATTATTTGCCACAGAAACAATCATCTGTTATGAAGAACAGAAAGTAGGTTACATGTACTCAAGATGTTAAATTGTATCACTTGACATTTTGGTTGCAACATAAGCATTTACTGGAAGTTGTCTTTTGTAATTTGCCAGTAGATGTGCAGACAAATGGGATTTTTGCAACAGTTAAGCTAATTCTTCCTGTCACAATAGTAACTAATATTTGCAACACTACAGTTGCTTTATTCTCTTTGTTTTGTGAACATCATACTCTTTTCTATGTTTTTTTATATGAAGGCAGTATCATTTGGATTGATTTTGATATCTGTTTATATATTTAAATGGGTAATGTACTTAGAGTTACAGACAACTTTTTACTGAGAGTCACAGTGTGGACATAAGCACTTTTTAATAAAACTGTTATAAAGGTTTATCAGTGACTTTTTGGCAACTCTCTTCTCCATGACACACCATCAGAAAGTGTACATCAAAGTGATAAGAATATGAAGCCCTAATTATTCATGCAGTCTGACTAATTATTCACACTTACAAGCTCTTAATGAGAACCACTTCAAATTGCTCATTCTTGTGATATTAGAACATGTACACAGAATTATGTAGACCCACACATCATGTTTACCTGTCCAGAATTAGTGCAGATTGTAGGATTTGTGAATGTTAATGAGTTAATACTTGCTTTGTATATTCACAGTGCTCAAAAGGCTGAATATGCAGTAAATAAACTAGCTGTGTTGGTGTGACTCGTATCTTATTAAGGGAGACTGAATCCAGAAACTTTGATGCTGTTTTACTGATGGAATTGCAAATTGTTTGTGTATTTTCATACAGAATATTCTGTCTGCAAAGGTATGTGATGTTTATTTACAAAGGAATATTTTGTTAACCTTACTAATGGCTTACATTTCCAAATAACAAGCATTTGTTGCCTGCAGTTTGTCCATTGGTGTTGCTATAGCACATATAATGCTTTTAGTTTTAGTTTATTTTAAGTGAACTTGAGTAATGTTATCTTCCTTTATAGCTACATTCTCTGAGAAATCTGAACTGTAGTTATAAAAAGTGTTATATGACTACCAGCAATGACAGGGTTACGCATGTAATCCAAAAATGTATTTAGACTGAGACTGTGATATATGCCTGACATAAACCAAAGGAGATATTCCAAATTTTGAATATGTGTAAATGCCTTTAGTTGGGATACTGTGTATTACTGATTAACATATGTCTTGTCATCCTCACAAAAGAGTCTTATTGTACTATTATTTTTTTTTTTTTGGGGGGGGGTTCTTTATAGCTGTGTGTTACCTCTATATAGTCCAAGAGAGACATCCATTTCATTTCTTTTGGTCAAGATGCCTGCATACATACATATATATCTCTTGTTACCACTCACTTTGCTTAATTTCCTTTTTTGTTTCTTATTTTTCAACACATACTAGAATATGGCAACCAAAACATCTGTCTCATGTATACTGCCATTTACAAATGTTGAGAATGAGGTGATTATGCAGGTTCTATGTCAACAAGACTCATACCCGTTAGACAGACACAGAGCTAACAAGTCTTCCCGTGACCATATTTGGGAGTAGGTAAAATGATATCAATGTGGTGGGAGAACATGGCCATGATTATGTGAAAATCAGGCACTGGTCCAGTGACATGATTACCAAAGCCAAGAACGATGCAGCTGCTATTGCACAGGAATGGAGGGTTACTGGTGGTGGTCCTGCTACTGAACCACCACTGACTGAGTCAGATGAGTTCCTGTCCACTGCAAGAGATCCAAATAGCTCATCAGGGATTTCCAGATTCATAGGTGACATAGGTGCTCAGTTGGAGGATGAGCTAAATATGTCAATATGCATAATGATGAACTTCCCGGTATGCCATATTATGGTACAGTGGATAGTGTTGTTGCCTGTCAGCAAGAGGTTCTCTGATCTGTTTCTCAGACAAGGTGCCTTCTGTGTGGAGGCTGCATGTCATCCCTATGTTTGTGCAGGCTTTCCACAGGTGCTCTGATTTCCTTCCACACCCCAAAGACATGCAGTAAGTGGATTGGATACTCTAAATTGGCCACTAGGGTGAGTGTGCATGTGTGTGTGTGTGTGTGTGTGTGTGTGTGTGTGTGTGTGTGTGTGTGTGTGTGTGTGTGTGTGTGTGTGTGTGTGTCTGAGTGCTATGGAAGAATAACAATGGCAAGGCTAGCCATTTGGTGGAATAACCTTGGCTCAAGATGAATGTCGCTGTTGAAGCTTTGAAGTGACTCCCTGACCCCATGTGGAAAATGATAAAAAGGGGGCTTGTGGAGGGATTGCTAGGCATATATATATATATATATATATATATATATATATATATATATATATATATATTCCTGTATGTGATACCCTTACTTATGAGGTGAACCATGTAGAAAGCTTTCCGTACAATGGAAGCAAAATGTTGGTCAAAAGTCAGGTTGCTATCAACCTGGGTGCCCAAATCCCTCATGATTGATTGGGTGCTTAGGGCATTGTTGTTATTAATATGATAATTTGTGGGGACGTCACTCTCCCAAAGTGTAGAGTCACCCTACAATTTCTGTATCATGAAGTCCATGATAATGAAAATGGGGTCTGAACACCCTTTTTCTCAGCTGAGATGAATTAAAGCATGTTGCACAAAAGTTTAATGATGGCAGCAGCAATCCTTAGCAATTTTTATGTTTCTTCATGGCTGTATTCAAAAGAATATTGGATTTTAGGATAAAAGGGAGCATGGAGGGTGTATGCTCACTTTGCATATTCCTGAATAGCTCCACCAAGTTTAATTGTTAAATTAATATGTACTACAGCTACTTATCCCCTCATTAGCATATTGTGCTGCTTACATTTGTTTTGAGTGTGGCAAGAAAGTGCAAAGCTGCTTAATGAATATGAAATAGAGTGCTATCATATGCAGATAGCTGCAGTATGTGCAGCCATTCATGAATTCAGCCCTAAGCATTAATTATTCATAACATTTTTTGGTCTGTGTAAAGGTAAAATATTGCAATGCATAGATACAACAAAACAGCTGCCAGCTGCTTTAGATGCAGTGAAGTACTTTATTTATATCTGTAGTCCTGAAAAATCAAGTAGAGAAGATTCGATAGGCTCCTGTTTCATCCACTGATTAATTTTGCAAACTCTGTCTCTAAAATACAGGGTCACATTAGGAATATTATTTTAAACATAAAATCTATGACTACTGAAAAGGCCCACAGTCATTGTCAGATGTAGTATGTACATTCCACTGCACTAGTATGAAATAAAATGAATGCATGGCTAAAAATAGAGACCAAGTACTTGTGCTTTATTGGGTTAGCTGCATGTAAGCCAAAGTACAACTGCCAGTGAGGTAATCAAGTTACTCACCTTGATGATAGGATGGGAGAGCTGCAGTTTCTGCATTGCTGGCAGCCCTTTCCTTTGTTTCTTACTTGACTGTGGTCATAAAGTGCAATAGTCAGCACTGATACAGCAGTAAAGGTTTTATAAGAAATTGCTCTTTGAAATTATTTCCTGTAAAAAATGTCCTTGACTAGATTTTTGAAAGGAGAAGTAAGGGATATTTTTTATTTTTTATTCAATAGGAAAAATGAAAATAACGCCCTTTATAGACATATTTTAGTATGTAAAGAGGCTGATTTTAAGTTTTAAGTTTTGGGTTCCTGAAGAGTTAGAACATTTTGAAAGAGGAGGAGATTGGGAGACGAAATTAGAATTTGGGGAAATGATATGGCAACTGAGGCTGGATGCATGCAGTGGAAAAGGTATGAATGATCATATTTCCATTACTCCAGCCTTAAAGGTACTTTCGGAAGATCCTAAAAGGCATAATGTTAAGAGCAGTTAGCTTCAAGCAATGTACATGTTGTATAATGATATTGTGATTTTGGATAAGTTTATATATATATATATATATATATATGTTTACATATCGGTGTAGTCTCAACACCTTTTCAACCATTCATACATAAATATCCTAATATGTTTTTTATACATAAAATGGGGGTATTTAGATATATGTATTTATTTATTTACTTATTTACTCATATATTTAAATATTTATCCACTATTTAATAAGCAAATTTCAATTGTAGCATATTTCATATGCACCTATACACCATAGTTGTATTTATATGGTGGTTACATTGATGTTTTTTTCACAATTTTTTACAATGTTTTTAACAATGATTATATATTTTTTAAATATTAATATATGTATTTTATATATATATATATATATATATATATATATATATATATATATATATATATACCTAGTTATAATGTTTTTTATACACAAATTGTGAGTAGTTAAACAAACTCAATGATAAAAAGTAGAGACTGTATGAGAGAAATTGTTAGATAGTTTGATAAGGTAATAGGAAGTAAATTTTGTCCATTTTCTTTCTTCTATATTCCTTACATAGCATTTTATATAATATATGTTCTTTATAAAATATGTTCTTTTTAAAAACAGAAGTTTTACAAATGTAACCATACATGCTATCGATAGGATGATACATAAGTGATTTTTCCTACATATATACACACATACATAAATATTAGAATGTGTGTATAATATATTGATATTCAAAATGTATGACTTTTGTCTTTTGATTAATTGAATAATTGAAGGTGTAATGGCCATCCAATGAAATTTTAAGTTGTAAATTGAAATGCTATAAAAGGGATGGAAAAAGTGCTATTTGTGATTCTGATGAAGTCTCCGGAGGGAGATGAAAGCGCTCAATCTGTGTATCTGTTTTTTGTTTTATTAGCGGTTATTAAAATTCTTTATTGATTGAAATATTCTGGATTGTGGTATTGGTGAAACACAAGTGTTTTAAGAGGGAAGACAGCCTTCATTGCACCAGAGCTACACTTTGTTATTATATTATATTTTTTATTAACAACAAATGTTAACAATAATTGGGTAGAAAAGCAGAAGATGCTGGCTGCCAATCTGCATATTTAATGGGTAAAAAATATATAAATATCTGCAAAGGCAGTGCGGGTTAGATACCAACTATTGGTGCAAAGTGTTTCCAGCATTGTGTATACTTTCCTTTAATAACCTAGGGTACCATATAATTACCTTCTGGTTTAAGCTATTGATATAATTATTAACATAGGGCATATATACATAACATTTCTGGGAAATAACTCACTTCATTTATCTGAGAACCCAGTCATGAAGTCTGTGGTGACTAGAGATGTGAAATGCTGTTCCACAATGTGTCCAGGTGGACACCATCTGAGATATTTGCAGGCAAATTATATTTAGGCATACACCCATATTTTATCAAGTTTAAATATCTGTAGAATGGTTAAAGGCAGACAGCAGGTATCAGTTACAACTTTTACAATATTAAGTATTTTATTTTGTTTATTTTATTTTATATTTGTTTACCGGGAATGTCCGACTAGATATATGTCCATTTTCAGCAGAGGCCCGGGAGAAAAGCTCCAACAATACAGACAATAAAATTACAATTAAAACTTAAGTCTTGGCTTACAAACTATAGTAGATAGTAATATACAGTCAACAACCCAGTACATTAATAAGATGCAGTTGAACAGTAAGCCTTGCTTTACAGACTCTGGTAGATAATAATATACCCAGACTAGGCAGGCAAAAATGCTACAGTCTATCCTGGATAATATGACATATAGTGTAGTCGGTATTGTATTCAGTGTTGTTAAGTGTACCATTGAAAAGAAGAAAAAATGAGTTATACTAAAGAGTGGTAGGTAGAAAGAGGCAATGCAAGTAGTAGGGGGTGGATTAAGTAGAGGGGTAAGTAATGGTAGGGTCAAGGGTGAAAGAAGAGAGGGATAGACAGTCTTGAGAGCCTAAAGAGAGATAATGGGTAGTGTCAGGTTGTAAAACTGGGTAGCAGAGGGGTCAATCTGGGTTGGAGCAAGGACATAGCCAGTGGGTAGTAAGATACCCTTTGAGACTTTTTTGAATTTGGTTTGTGAGGGTTCTAAGGTTAGGTCGTCAGGAAGTGAGTTCCAAATTCTGCCAACATACTTAGAAAACAGAGAGTCTCCAGCTGAGTTATTAGATTTAAGTGTTTGAACAATGAGTTTGTTGGATGATCGTAGTGGCCTGGGATTACTGTAAGAATTAATAAGATTTTTTAGTCCAGGAGTTTTGTCAGGTTGATTGAGGACTTTGTAGGTGACTGTGAGCTGATTGTAATGAAGTAAATTGGGAAATTATAGCCACCCTAGTTGAAAGGTTTAGACAGTGATGAGTGTGATATGTAGAGCCAGTAGCAAATCTGGCAATGTGGTTTTAACAAAAATAAAAAGCAAGTGGAAAAAGATCGTAGAAACAAAACCACTAATCCAATAAAATGATCGTGTCAGCACACAGGTTGCAAGTCCATAAAAGGTTTATTGTATAAATTCCACAAGCGCTTTCACCCTAACTCAACTGTAGGGCTTTTTCAAGTGTAAAAACAGTGTAACTGTTCAATCAGCCATCTTTAAATAACTTCATTTTAAAAAAAGGTGCCAAAACCAGTCTGACCTAAATTTAAAGTAACCGCGCAAATTTTTACAACTGTCAAGTTTAAAAACACAAATAAATTCACTTTGTTTACAAAACAATAATAAACTTGATAAAACTTTGAATCAAAGTAGTATAAAATAACACAAAATAACAGTTCTATCAAAAAAAGAAGAAAAGGATGTCAAAAATTTAAAATACTATAAAATTATGTTAAACAATACAAACAAAATGTTACTTTAATAATTGTTTCAGTGGTTGTTTTAAGTAATTATTTTGATAAATCTTCTGCTTTTTTAATCAAATAAGGCTTAATAGAAATATACTCATTTAGTCCCGGGGGTGGGTGGCATTCAATCTAATTTTCCAATAGGTCTCCCTACAGCATAGCCAATTCTCCCAATCTCCCCGTTTAGGGTCAATATGTACTTGTTCAAGAATCCCAAAACGAAACCCAGTGTGCTTAGGCTCCATTTGTAAATGTTTACTTAATGAATTATTAATATTCCCTTTTTTTATGTTGTATAAATGTTCATAAATTCGTTTGTTCAATGTTCTCTCTGACTTCCCTATGTAGAAACTAGGACAGTCTCTACACAGGGCTAAGTACACAATACCCTTAGTATGGCAGTTACCCTTCTTTAAGTAAATCCTACTGTTGCCATCATTTTTTAAGGGGATGGGTACTTTGTCCAAAATGTATCTACAATACCCACACCTACTAGTTCCCTTATCCAAAGTAGTTGTACGTCTATAATTGTTACTTTCGAACACCTTTTTCAGATTTGTTCCTGTTTTATAAACAAAGTTAGGATGATCACCTACTTTGTGTACTAAGTCCTTATTGTGCTTTAACATCTTCCAATTTCTCTGAATGAGGTCCTCAACTTCCCTTGTAATGTTACTGTGTTGAAGAACCATAGCTCTTTTAAAAGCTTGTTCACTATCCACTTCATGACCTTTTACAGTTTCCAATGGTTTCCAAAAATAGGAGAATACAACTAGATATGAAATCTGAAAAAGGTGTTCGAAAGTATAGAGAGTTCTGAGAGAGGAAAAGGGAACACATCAAAAAATGTGGTATTACAGAGTAACAACACTGGTATGACTACAATGCAAAAGTACATTTTATAGTTGCTGTTAATACAAAACATCTAGCTAAAATGTCCAGTGTAAAGACATCCACAAAATGCAGTGTGTTCCTTCTCCTTATTTACAATAGGAGTACCCATGAAAACCATGAAAAGCAGAAATGCCTATACCCCACTCCATACTTCAGCTTACTGGCAAATGCATGCACTGCAACCCATTACAACCCTTGTTACTGTCAAATGACAACCAAATAAATGCATAAATAACAGCCACAGTACGAGTAACCATACAAAATACTGGGACTCGGCTTGCTGAGTTCCGAAATGTGGAAAAATGAACAACTAAAAAAAAAGGCCTTTACATATAGTAAGTATGAGATTGTTATTTCTCAAAATATTGCCTTTTCTCCGAGAATTTTGATCTTGGATTAGGTATATATAAGTCTGGGGTGTGTGGGGCTTGTCCCATTTTAAAACAGAAGTTTAAAGGAGAAGAGTAATCTTTGATATTCATTCTTTTCCTGTATTTTGTGTGTGTGTGTGTGTGTGTGTGTGTGTGTGTGTGTGTGTGTGTGTGTGTGTGTGTGTGTGTGTGTGTGTGTGTGTGTGTGTGTGTGTCTGTGTGTGTGTGTGTGTCTGTGTGTGTGTCTGTGTGTGTTTTTCAAGACTCAACAAAGTCCCAGTAACTTAATAGGAAGTACAGTACTATATATTTCATCTAATGCTGTCAGATGCATACAGTGGATCCCATTACAATACCCATCATCCACTTATGTGAGCACCATTTACAGTAAATTTACTGACTGTGTACATGTCAGATGTGTGATTTGTGATCAGGTAAATAGTTAAGTACATAAATAATAACCACAGTCATATATTGCAGTTTGTTGCTGTTCAGGAATATACACAGCAACCCATTGTCTGTGTGTGCACATGTGAATGTACATATGCATATATAGACACAAACATGCATGGCATACATATATATATATATATATATATATATGTGTGTGTGTGTGTGTGTGTGTGTGTGTGTGTGTGTGTGTGTGTGTGTGTGTGTGTGTGTGTGTGTGTGTAGTTCATTCCTAGATCAAATTTTACTAAGGTGTTAACTGGCTTTAAATTATATGTTCACAAATTGAACTTGCATTACATTTTGCATGACATTCCTCATTTTTCTTTAGAAGAAAGTGTGTTCAAAAAGGATTCCACTTATACCCCTTTATTACAGCCTACTTTGCAAGTTTTTAATGATGCATGTGAGAATGAACTCAGGAAAAAGCTGCTTAATAATGACAGTAAAATATTTTATAACCTAATGATTTGTGAAAGGACTGCACTAAACAGTTTAATAAATAATAAAAAGTCTAATTCATGAAAGCAGATAAGGGTAGTGGAATTTTCATCATGAAAGCCGTAGATTATAACCAAGCCATTTTTGATTTATGAAGTGACAATATGTGTTATAAACAAGGGAGCCCGCAGGATTTTTTGCATGGAGGTGCAAACCCAGAGCCCTGCCCATGCAGCCCCACCCCCTCCACCCACGCATCCCCCCCACCCACCCATGCAGCCATTTCAGTGTCCGATTACTTGGCTATTTCTCCCCATTTGTCATAGACACTGTTTGAATCTCAGTGTGCATACTGTTTTATGCTTTTCTTCTACAATGATTACAGATATTTGGATTTCACTTACAACTTTTATTTCAAATTTTATAGCACGGACTGATAGACATTTACTAAACCTAAACAAAGCAATAGTCTTACAATGAAAACAGACTTAGCATTAAAACTTCTCTACTGTTGAGACCCACATTCACTGAAACAGCATTGAAACCCACATTCAAAGAAAATACATCTGGCCAGTGGCAGGGTAAGTTTACCTTTGGGCTGTTTTCAAATCATGGGCTCCTTGCACACATTTTTAGAACCTTGCAAAAGTTCTTTGATTCACCTGCCTGACTGTATTAATTATACTATATAATAATTGAATTATACCCCTTGTATAATACAGCACCACTTGTTAGAGTGTGTGTTAAATTTATAGTTCTGAACATTTTTCCTTTAAGCAATGTATGGAGAACGTTGACATCTGTGCAGTAACTGAAACCTGATTGAAGGCTCCAGAGAGCACCCCAGCACTACCAGGCTATAACTCATACCACACGTTTTGGCCACAGAACATGGACCGAAACACAAAAGGAGGTGGTGTATCCATATTCATCAAGGATACCTACACCAACAGGTTAGTGGCCCAGCATGATACATCTGAGATCATCCATGTGCAACTAACATCGGCAAATCTGCAATGCAAATTGTGACCTGCTACAGATCACCCTCCATGACCCAGGACCACCACTCCACCTTTCTGGAGACACTGGAAAACATGAAGGTCCTACAGAACACCATGATATTGGGCAATTTCAATTACCCTACCATTCACTGGGAAAACTACTTGAGTACAAACTCCTAGGCCCTGCGCCTCTTGGAATTCATCAACTCAAACTCCCTGGATCAGCTGGTAAACTCCCCTACAAGAAGTGAAAACATATTGGACCTGGTCATCACCAACATGGGCAACAGGTGTTCCACACCAGAGGTCAACACATCACTGGTTAGATCTGACCATAAACTAATCACTCTGGATGTCCACATCCCACCACCTCCCCCAGCTAAGGAAACCACAGTAAAAAACTTTTCTAAAGCAAACTTCACCTTACTTAAGACAGAGGTGGTAAGTTTCACAGCCCCCACACTAAAGGATAATACTGCCCAAGATGCAGAAAACTTTACAAATGCACTCTATGAGCACCTACAAGGATGTATGGATCATGCCATCCCTAGCAAAACCAAGACTTACTCCTCTAAGAGAAGGAACCCAGTTTGGTGGACCCTTGCCATAAAAGGCTATACAATAGAAGGATGAAACTAGTTTAGAAAAAAAGCAAATCCCAAGAATGAAAGACATCCCTGATCAATATCAGTAAGAAACTAAAGTCCCTCATGAAATCATCCAAGGCTAACTTCGAAAGAAAAATAGCCAAGGATTCAAAAGATAACCACAAAGCCTTCTTTAGCTATGTTAAGAATCTAAGTGGCAACTCACAGATATGCATTGAACTAGTGCAAAATAGCACAAAATATACTGAACCTGCTGATATTGCCAACATCCTGGCAGATAAATTCAGTGCAAACTTCACCCCCCTCTCACCTCCAAAAGGGCTCACAACAATACCGGAAAAATGTAGTGTCCCAAAAATCACAGATGCACAGGTGAAAACAGCCCTTTCAAAAGCCAAAAACACAGTGTCATTGGGACCAGATGGTGCCCCAGGCTGCGTCTTGCATGAACTACAGAACAAGCTAACTTCCCCACCTAAACACGCTGTTCAGCCTCAGCCTCTCCACAGGCTATGTGCCCATAGAATGGCACACAGCAACAGTTATTCCTCTCCACAGAGGAGGGGCCACAACTGACCCTGGTAACTATCGCCCCATAAGCCTGACTAGCCTGGTCTGCAAGGCTGTGGAGCATATCATCATGGAACTCATTAACAAAGACATTGGGAATTTCCAAACATGTGACCCAACCCAGTTCAGCTTTGTTAAGGGCATATCATGCCTATTAAACCTGGTTGACTTCTTCGAGACAGTCACCAAGGCCATAGACAAGGGAAAGGTGGTTCACACAGCCTACCTTGATCTCGCCAAGGCTTTTGACACTATTCCCCACTAAGGTATTACAGAAAAACTCACCAGCCTGAACATAAACCCTTATATCATGAGATGGGTTGCCAAATGGCTTACAGACAGAACTGTCACGGTAAGAATAGCGGGCTCCAAGTCCGAATCTAAACCAGTCACAAGTGGTGTCCTGCAAGGCTCAGTCCTGAGACCCCTACTGTTTGGCATATATTTCTCAGAAGTACAGGCAAATACAGGAGGACTATGGCTAACCAAGTTCACCAATGACTGCAAACTGGGAGCCATAATTGACTCTCTGGCTGACATGGATAGCCTCCAAAAGGGCCTTACTGTGACGGAAGCCTGGTGTCAAAGTCATGGCCTCAAGCTAAATGCCAGAAAATGCATAGTCATCCCATTTGGGAAAAACAAAACACCCACAAATTACCACATAGGTGGCAGCCCCCTTAATACAGAAGATGTAATAAGAGATCTGGGGACCCAGGTAGATAGTAATCTCTCCTTTGACAATCATATTGCCAAAGTAGTAAGGAAATCCTTCTATGTGGCCCATCTAATTACTAAAGGGTTCGCATCTAGAAATAAAGAGGTTATAGTGCCCCTCTACTTGTCACTCATTAGACCCATCATAGAGTACAATGCCCCATTTGGGATGTACCTCACAAGACACTTCCAACAGCTGGAAAGACCACAAAAGTACCTCACTAAGAGGATTACTGGCCTTAAACATATGTCCTATGCAGCCCGACTGAAAAAACTCCGGCTGTACTCAGTGGCATATCGCTTACTCAGATGTGATCTCTGCCTGACTTACAAAGCCATGTCCAACTCAGAATTGGTGGACATGCTCCACCTAAAGAAATCCAAGTCACTGCAAGCTACGCGCTCTAGTGAGCTAAACCTCGCCACAACAATATATAGAACATGCTGGGATAGATTCCTGTCACAGAGACTCCCCATGCTTTGGAACAAAATTCGAAACTACATTAGGCAGAGCACCTAACTAACACTCTTCAAGAGAAACCTTGATGAGTGGATGGATAACAGAAAATACACCCCTGGGATCACTTCATTGGCTCTGCTTGACAGAGGATCAGTTAATTAATCAATAGGGCGGCGATAGCCGACACACTCTGGCTAGGCTTATAAATGCCGTAGGGTAGATAGCCTAGTACCTACATATGAACCTATGAACCTATGAAACAAATCATATGAACCAATAATGACAACCTGCCCAATTCAGAACATTTCAACCATAAAGGGCTACCCAAACCTCTGTCATACAATCCACCAATATCAATCAATATGCAGACTCTCTGCAGAAGTAAAAGTCATCTGAATAATTCCGCATAAAAAGAGATCTGAAACCAATGAATAGGTTGTTGCTAGAAAACAACTTTATATTTCAGTGTTTCATTTACAAATTCAGTGCCTGTTGCCCTTGAAGAATAAATTGCCTATGTTACATTAAAAGAAATGGTAAGCTGGTATATTGCAATAGGGAATGGGTGGCAAGCTGAAAAACAGGTTCATAGTTATTAGGTGTCTCATCCAAAGGATGACATTCTAAGGACTGCAGTATCATACCTCCTTAAAATACAAATGTACATGCTGTAGGAATAGAACCTACAGCCCTTTGCATCAAAATGCAAGTATGTGCTACCTGCCATGCTAACACTGCTTTTAAATTCTATACCACAATAATGATACCATTTGCTAAACAAAACAGTTGCACATTTTAAGCAGACTTAGCATGAGCAGCAGTAACCTTTGCTTTTCTTGAAGCTCACAATTCCTTGAAAAAGCACTTGAAAATAAATTCCACCTGCTAGATCTAACATGGGTAGGGCATCTCTCTCTCTCTCTCTCTCTCTCTCTCTCTGACTCTGTCTGCCTGTCTGTCTGTCTGTCTCTCTCTCTCTCTCATACACACACACCTCAACTTTTTTAGTGCAAGAAATCTGGACAAAGCCTAAAATAAACAGGGACAGATTATAAATATTGCTTTCATGAACTTATAAAATTGCTAGAATAATAGGATTTGTGTTGGTATGCATTTTTCTAAAGGATATGATGTCTAAAACTATTTAGCAACTTCAATACTTTTTAGGAGGAATATGGGACAAAAATCTGGACATTCTGCAAAACCTGGACAGCTGAGGGGTATGCTACCTCCCTTAGAGACTTTGTCAAACTGTCCTTATGTCCCCGTATCTTTACTCATTCCAGCCTTGACAATGTACATAAATAGATTTTGTCAAAGTTAATACAAATTTAAACTCTGTGTGAACTTGGTGTTTGTTTTTTTGTTTTATTTTGACAGAAAGGTATAAAGGAACTCATATAGTTGAATCTCTCTATACTGAAGTATTACCTACTATGATGCTGCTTTAATAAATAGTGTGTTTGCATTCAGAAACTTTTACAGTTTTTATACTGAATTGTGTAGCTACATGAATTAGAAAATAACCAGTTTCCTTTTCAGAGCCTAAGCTAAAAAGTCCACTCCTTACAAGCATTCCTTCCCCTGGAAAACATCTATATATGCATCATCACAGAGACCTAGTTCAAGACTGATGACAGCACTCCGTTAATGCAGAATTTCAATACCTGCCACAAGTTCAGGCCTACCACCCTAGATAAAAAGGTGATGGTGTCTACATATTCTTAAAGAACAATTCATCTCCAGACTTGCTAGATGAGATAATGACATGGAACTCCTCTACATCCAACTTAGCATTAACAACACTCCTTACTGAATCACACCTAACTATAGGTCTCCTCTATGTACCCCATCAGTCCATATCTCCTACCTAACTAATATGGTGTCCCTATGCATTAAGCCAACACCATTATTCTAGGAGACTTCAGTCAACTACTCCTCCATTAACTGGGAAACATATATCCTTGAGTATGTATTCCCAGACAGTTCTGGATTTCATCAATACAGGATATCTGGATCAGTTAGTCTGTACCCAAACAAGAGTGATAAAATCCTGGACTTGGTCCTTAACAATATGGGACAACTTCGGTGTCCACCAACTGCCACTTCCTCCCTGGTTAAACTGGACCAGAAATCAGTCACATTTATTAGTAGACTGAAGCCAAAAGCATCTTCCAATACCTCTGTTTTCAAAAATTATGCTAAGGTTAATCTAAAACTAAGCAATGGCCTGAATTATGCGGAATCCTTTACTGTCACATCTAATGCACATGTAAATAGCTGCCTAGACACATCTATCCCCCCTCTGAAGTAAACAGAAAGCCACATTTAAGAATACTTCCATTTAGTTGAACCCAAATATAAACAGGATCTGTAATAAAAGAAAACACATTGCTTGCTAAAATAAATTTAACTCTCAAGATGCTAAAGACACTCTTGTTAAACTTAATAGGGAGCTCATTACCCTGATCAAATCAATCAAAGCCAGATATGAGGTAAAAAATAACCAACTAGGTGAAGGGTAACCAGGAAGCCTTCTTTAACTATGTTAGAAACCTCAGAAACAATTTGCAGCACTGCACAGAAATAATAGTAAATGATTTTAAATTCCTGGACATAGGCAATTTACTAGCAGACAAATTTAGTTCAAACTTCAAACATGTATGTGTGTATACATATATATATAGCAGAGTGGTCAGAATTCAATATTTTGTGCTCAGACATCATAAATTTGCCCATACACCACCCAGCTAGCTACCACTTAAAATATACTCAAAAATCTGCCCTTAAAACTTCAAAAAGGGACACGTGTTCAACTATTGCCACTTACAACCATGAAAATGTTTTTTTTTAGTGGTGCATGTCTATCAGGTAGGTTTATTTTGTACTCTACACAGTTTAGTCAGGTCTAACCATTCTAAACCTTAGAACTATAAAGTTTCTGAGACAATCAGAAAAAATGTAGTAATTTCACTATAATAAGTATGCCCATCTACACCCATGCCTCGTTATATTTCTATTAGCAAGCAAATAATCCAAAGATAAAGTATGTGTAACAACACCACTAGATTATTCAATATGTTAATGATCAAAATAGAACTATAAAGGTGTCCAATGAAAAGCAATCAATAGTCATCATAACTGCAGTGTACATAGCTGCAGGCATACCAAGAGTAAAAACTATATATTTTTTCAGACTAAGATACCAAACCATTATAATCAGAATGCAATTGGGTTTCATCTCCCCATATTAGTGCTGGCTTCCTAACTTACAAGTATCTATGAAACAAAAACATGAACAGCAGCCACTTCAAAAGTAAAAAAGGAAAGAAAGCAGTATGTCAGGTTAGACATGTAATGTATATTCTTCAACATCCACTCAGCCAGCATGAGTACCCAAGTAAACACAGATAACACTGACAATCTCTTAGAGAACAGCCACACAGTTAAACTTTAAATCAGAAGATGCAAACTAACACAGTAGCAAGTTAACCCCCCTACACAAACACTCATGCATCACAGCCATATGTACATAGCAACATAGCACAAAGGAACAGGTACTGCTGCATGTTATTACTCCTCATGCATCACAACCATATGTACATAGCAACATAGCACAGAGAAACAGGTACTTCTTCTTCTTTCGGCTTTTCCCAGTTAGGGGTTGCCACGGCAGATCACCTTCTCCGCTGATGATTAGCAATAGAGTTTTACGGTGTTGAGTTGCCAGCCCGGCACCCAACCTTCCACAGAAGGCACACACACACGCACACACTCACACCTAGGTCCAATTTAGTGTCCAATCCACCTACAGCATGTCTTTGGGATGTGGGAGGAAACCGGAGCACCCAGAAGGGACCCACGCGACCACAGGGAGGACATGCAGACTCCACACAGAAGGCACCCCAGCCGAGGATCAAACTGGAGAACCTCTTGCTGTGAGGCGGCAATGCTAACCACTGCACCACCATGGCTGCCCCACAGAGGAACATGTTATTACTTGCTAACAGCCATCAGTCCTAGTAATGTCAGTTCAGTAAGCTTCTCAAGATGCAGTGTGTATCATCGGCTGTATCAAAACTCCATACCACACTACTAAACCAAGATGTTACTTTATTTACGTGGCTTTAAATATAACAATGCACTTCTCCACATTCCCAGTGCACGTTTACTCCATTGTTGTTGAATTACAGATAATTCAGTTGAGGGGCATTATTTTTTTATTTGCTCAGTTGCTCCTGATGGTAATGTGATTGCATGTGGAGAAAAGAGGAAGAAGACTACTCATAAAGCTACGGCACAATCCTTCTACTTTCTGTTCCCTGTTTAAAAGTAACATGCACATCTGTTTGCATTTCTGAACTTAGTAATATAAAAATACCAGTAAAATCACAAATAAGGTGAGCATAGGTTATATAAGGCAGTGATGATCTTTGGGAATAAACAGTACAACATGTATTATTTTTTTTAACACTTCCTCACCTTGTAGGTTAAACACTGATAGGGTCCCCATCTAAATTTATCACACAAAGGACATACTGATAAACTTAAGATAGGTAAAGATACTTCTTTAGTAAATTTTCCCTAGTGCATGAGAAAATATCTACAAGCTCACATGGAGCCAGGTCAAAGATACAGCCTACAGAGTGAGAGATGTGCTGTCTGTCTGGAAAAAAAGACAGCTAGCAGCAATAGCTGCCAGTGAAGAGACAGAGTTGATGTAAAAGCAGCAGAGACATTCACAATTAGCATCAAATACAGATCTGTGTGTCCTTAAAATGGTACAGCAAACCATGTCTAATCTCATTTTAGAGCTAAAACATGAGGTGGGAGAGATGCAGATGCAGAAATTGTCAGGTTTACTCATAGAGCCCAACCGCACATGGTATTTATTTATTTATTTCCTAATATTGTACACAGGTCCATAGGAAAGTACTGGGTTAGCTACCCTTGTGGGTCATTTTAAGTCTAAACAGTTTCCCTTTTTGTGCTCGAATTAACCTATCCCATTAAGAGACTGGCCTTACCCATCCCATGGTCGACAATTATGTATGACCCTAATGAGAATGATTGGGATCACACCACTGATCATTTGAAAGGACGCATGCATGGGATAAAGCATTTAGGAGCTATCTGTCCATCAGTTGAAATTCTAGTACTTAATAATAACAATAATTAGTAAGTACATTCTGAGTACATTATCCTTCAGATCCTCGTGTCATACCCATATTGGTGGGGTTGGGGGGCAAACACACTCAGTTTAGCCTCCTAAGAACTACAAATGCAAACATATTATTTATGAGGGACAGCACAATTCCTTATGCACTTTTGTTTACATATTATTTGAAAATAAGGTTGTTATGGTTACAGCTTGAGTGAAGAAGCTATGCTTCTGACGTTAGACATTATATGTTTCTGTGCCATGCTCGAGCAACTGAACGTCCCCTGCCTGTTTTGGATAAATTGTCTGTTAAGCATGTACATACTTACAAAGAGATGACAAAATGAGAGTTGTGGAAATATGGATGTAAGCATACATCTCAAGCTCTTAGCCCAAGAAATATGGACAAAGTAAAAAATAATGGGTGACAAAGGCCCCAAAAATATAGACAGATTTTAAACATTGCTCTTATCAACTTAGAAAGTTTTTTTTTTAATAACAGGTTAAGAATTAGTATGTGTTTTCTGAAAGATATGAAGTTGGAAACTCAAATATCTGTTATTATATAGTGAGTTCAATCTCAAGTTTCTTGCCAGAAAACTAGAATTTTGTATGAGGAACAGATAAAAAATATGCAGCAAAAATTTGGAAAGCTGAAAGGTAAGAACAATACTAGACAAAGTAAATGCTAAGAAAAGCACTTTTGTTTTCTGAGTTCAAGATAAATGTTTCTGGGGTTCACAAACTCACGTGTAAATTGACAATGGCTGATCAGGAAGTTATAACATGGGATTATACAGTTGCTGTCATGTCAGAAGCCGTATTTCTTGTTAAGATAGGTGAGGATGTTGTATACCGAGCACAGCTCACATTACAAATATAGTGATTTTCAGTCAGTCAGGTACGTCTGACCACATTCTATATTCTATTTAAAAAGGGAAAGAGTCCATTTTAACAGAATGCACTTGTCAATTTGTCAAGAAGCTATATATGGGCAGCAAAGATAACTACTTAAATAATTAATATCCTAAATCTGATATAAATAGGTGGAGTCCATCCACACACACACCTCTAAGCTTGCATAGCACTACAAGTAAAATGGACCTCTCAGCCTGCATAGCATTACAAGTAAAACGGACCTCTCAGCCTGCATAGCAAAAGTATATAAATATGGACCTCTCAGCCTGTAACAAATGGAGCTTCCTTCCAGCATGTAAATGGAGCCTTGGGGGGAAAAAATCTCTCCTTACTGTGACTCTGGCTTGATGTGGAATCCATTTCTGCGCACTTTGTGTTTGAATTTAACGTTAGTGTGCAATGCGCGGAAAATGAAGACTTAAAACATCAGTCGCACAGACACAAAAGCGTCTGTGAGACTGGACTTGAAGGGCATTCTTAAAGAAGAATATCCTAAAAAACAAAAAAAACACCTTTTTTTTTTTTTTTTAAATTAAAAGAAGATTCCGGGGGGGGGTGCAAGTGCACCCCCTTGCACCTGCCTGCAGGTGCCCTTGATTATAAAGAAGTCACTAACAAAGATGTTAGTTTATGAACATTGATTTTTTATTTTATGATTTATTTACACAAGGGTTTATATTAGCTTTGAACGTTATGACTTTTTAAGGTGGAAAAGCCTAAGATAGCCAGGATATTTGAAATCCCAAAAATCCACAAGAACAACGTTTCAGACCAATGGAGGCAGCCAAATTTACAAGACAGAAACTATTTCAATCTATCATTACTGGATACTTAATCGTATAGTACAAAAGTCATAATTTTATTTAAGGGACTCAGCGTCTTTTAGAGCTGCTGCACAATTGTGAGGTTTCTTGTAACCATTGGATGTTACATCCCTATACATGTGCATTCACATAACCCCAGATTCTCAAATGCTTGCACAGAGTGCAAGATCGGTGCAGGAGCTCAAACAGGCAATATGTTTACTATGTGATCCAGGAACAGCCTGCAGGGGTGTGCGCGAGAGCTCCTGCACTAATCCTGCACGGATGAAGCCCTTGTATGCAAATCACCCCATTTTCAGGAGAAATCCATGCAAATGAGGTGATTCTGCGATCCAGGAAGCATGCAACCATCCGTGCAGGACCAGTGCAATTAGCAGAAATGTACCTGGTTAGTAACCGAGTACATTTCTGCAAAATCCAAAATGAAAAAATCAACTTTTATTTTTCTTTAGCTGATCTCGGCTGTTTCAGTGTAGTGCAGTGGCGCGCAAATGGAATCGGGTGGAAAATAACAAAATGAACCTAAATTAAGCATTCTAACTAAAATCAGTATTCTGCCATGCAAGTCAATGGCAGCCAGAAGACAACCTGGCCAGTGAGTAGTGGTTGCTAAGGGGGGAGGCTCAGTGTGAAACATGTAACTATGCATTAGCAAGCAATCCTATGCAAATGAGGGGAAGGATAGTGAATCCCAGTTTTCCCCAGGATGTGAACCAGGTCCCAACAGTGTAAGAGTAGGAATAGCCTGGTGCAAGCCTAGGAGGTAGGTGACATCATAGGGGTGTGTGTCAGGCATACTGTAATTGGATTGGAGCCCTGTGGCTCGGGGTTTACACCTAGCTTAGCACATGTAAGCTAGGGTGTGTGTCTAAACCTGCCTAGCACTCTTTACAAAGCATAAGCGGGTGTGTGGGCCGTGCACTGGGTTGTACAGGAAAAAAAAGAGGTTAAACCAGGAAATAGCAGCACTGTGCACAACTGAGCACTCTGTTTGTGCGGCGACCTCCAGGTTGAAACAGGAAGGCAATGGGAAGGGAAAACCACAGTAGGAAGGTAAACAAGGAGTACTAGCTTAGCTGGCAGATAAAATGTATCAGAACCAGCCAATTACACAGGCAGCAGACCAGTCCAGCCCAGAACACTACTATAAACTATGCAAACACCTACCCCTCTGGTTTTTCCCACACTCTACACCACCGGTGTAAACAAGCGGGGAACTTTTAACACTCACAACTGCAAAATGTTAGAAGTTGCAATAGCTATCATACAACAACTTGTGGAAGAGGCTGAGGGTGGTGAGGATGTGAATGCTGCCGAGCAACCCACAGCGAAGAGATGGAGAAGAGTGTACAGACCCAGGGTAACCTACCAAGGGCTACATGAGCTAGAGATAGTGGAGCACTATAGGGTGGACAGGGACCTCCTACAGCAAATTGCTGAGCTGTGCCAGCCACGTCTCACATAGAACTAACAGAGGGGAACCCATCCCAGTGGATACCAAGGTATGTGTAGGCCTAAGAATACTAGCTACAGGTACCTTCCAAAGGCCAACTGGGGATATGATGGGGATCTCTCAGGCATCAGCATCCAGGGTGCTCCACCATTTCCTGGATGCCATGTAAACACATGTCGGTGAGCATGTATATTTCCCCAACACCCGTGAGGTGTTGGCCAGCAATATGCAACTGTTCCACCAAATATCAGAATACCCTGAGGTAGTGGGTTCTATAGACTGCATGCACATATGCATCAAAGCACCACCTGGTGAGCGGGGTAGGGTCTACATCAACCGCAAGGGCTTCCCCTCCATCAACTGCCAGGCCATGTGCGATGCCCAGGGCATAATAATGAACATGTGTGCTGGCTGCCCTGGAAGCTATCATGATTCCCATATCTGGCATCTGACACAGCTGTACCAGAGATTAGCCAATGGGGACATCCCACACCGTCACCTAGTGTGGGATGCTGGATACGCACTGGAGCCATGGCTGATGACACCCATCAGAAATGCACCCAAACAAGAACTCCATAATGAGACACACACACAGACAAGAATCATTATAGAGCATGTGTTTGGGATGCTCAAGTCATGGTTCCAGTGCCTAGACACATCTGGTGGAGCCTTGCAGTACTCACCAGCTACATGTACCAAATTGTCCTTGTATGTGCCATGCTACATAATATGATCCTGCGTAAACAGCTGCAGCAGGAACAGCACGGGGCAGGGCCACACAGCCCCCCACCATTGCCAAGGCCTGCACAGGCACAGAGTGACTCAGAGGAGGAACAACTTGAGCCTGCCCCAGTAGGCAGAAGGAGGCATGCCAAGTATGCCCTGGCCTTGGCAAAGAGGCAACGCATAGCACATACACTGACATGAGAGGGACCCAGGGAATAATACCTCTCTCTGACTCTCACATGCAGTAAAAGGGATGCCAAACATTACACTACCTGTGCCTAACCATGTGTAGGGAGTGTACTATGTGCAACCGACATAAGTAGCCCTGCAGCACCACCCTCAATACTGGGACACCCACAAGGTAAGTGACTCACACATGCCAGTTGGGGGGGGGTTCACATATCCAACAACAGTCACAGCTAGCAGGACAGGTCTAGACAAACACAAACAAATGCTGTGCTATGGCCTCTGAATGAGGCCTATGGGTAACCTCCCCCCAGGCCTACACAGACTGACTACAGCAGGCCAGGCAGTGGGATGTCAGTTGTGAAGGCTAGGAAGTCAGACACTAATATGTAGGTAATTATAAGCTAAGATCTGTAGTAGACTCGTATGCCTTTAGCGAGCACAATAGGTAAGACTACAGACTGACAAATAGGTAAGACTACAGACTGAAATGGAGTACCCAACATACCAGTACAGTCCTAGCAAATGTGTACAAGTGCCAGGTGTGCCCCCCCCATTCTACGTAGACATATAGTAACAGTCAGGTGTGCCCCCACAATCCTGTGTAGAAATAGTCAGGTGTGTCCCCCCCACTATGCAGAAATGTAGTATCAGTCAATGCCAAATGATCAATGGATACCCTGCAAAGACAGCATGCTACCTGTCAGTGTACAACACAAAGGTCAGCACTGCAGTACAAACTACCTGTACTTGACCCACACATGCAATACAGATGACCATACTGGACATGCTCATAAACTCAGAGAAATGAAAGCAATTTAAGTCAACAACATACTGAAAGGTCATACTGGGCATGCTCACACACTTAAACACATGAAGCCCATGTCTGCAAACACCAGTGGACCAGACATATCTGGCAGTCGCAGTTGTTAGTGCAGACACTCATCAGTATGCACCACTCATGCCTTGCACACACAGCAGGTAGGAATACAGACATATATGTAAGAACAACACACTATAATAAGCCAAAGATAGACAGACATAGATGTGTGGAAGTGGGTGACTGTGACAAGGAGCCACCCAGGCCTGTTCCACCCAGCACACAGCCAAAGGGACCCAAACACATAAGGTGCAGATGTCACTCACTGCAGATACTAGCCACCAGTATCTGTCAGCATTACAGACTATGTGGTGCACGTGCCAGCTGTGCAACATGACTCTACAAGAAAGTAGTCATCTAGCAACTGTATACACCAATTTTAAATTTCTTTAAATACTTTGTATAAGGACAAGATGACAGCGATTGATTTATCTCTCATATTTTTAACTGGTTACGTATCCTGTATTCTCCTTTATGAACTTGTTTTGGTCTTGGTAACAAAGTAAGAAGCTGACTGTGGTTTTTATTTGTGGTCGATATGAGTGGTACGGAGAAGGACAAGAGGAAACAGCCTGGCAACGAGAAAGTAGCTCCAGAAGAGAAGACTTATTGGACAGCTAACGCTTTGTTGATCTTTTTGACTTTGTGTGCATATTAATTGTTGTGACACAGCGAAGAAGTGAGGGGAGAGAGCGAGAGTGACTTCGCCAAGCGCAGAGGAAAAGAAAAAGACATTGCCTGGAACAAAACAACCAATGCAATTTGAAATTGGCAAGGGTACTTATTTTAACCGCAGTAACGCTTCATACTACTTTAGGATGCTGAATGATGAACTAAAATGCTAGTGTCAAACTATTCAGTGTGAACCAGCAGGAGCCGTCGCACCAAAGGTACTTTCTTTATCTCAGCACAAACGAGATGAACAAATGGCTCAAAGAGCTACATATGTTTTCTGCTTTTGATAATAATGATAAAAATGACAATTATAAAACCCTGAAAAAAAACAGGAAATATTACCAGAATATATAGAAAGGGATAATGCATGTAAACTCATTCCATCATTTCGAAGTAGGAATAATCCAATTTTATTTTGTAAAAAGATCTCTGATTAAAGTTAAAGTTTATCAGAGGGTCAAGAATGACAACATTGGAAGAAGATTATATTAAAAGAATGTGATAAGTTAGAAGGGATGTTCATAGATAATATCCCAAGGCCTTTATTAAGAAATATAGGACGAAGTAATCTAATGCTAGAAAGGAAGATCAGCCTCCCATAATAGGGATAAAAGAAATGGCAGATGAGCAAATGCAAAAAAGCAAAATACAAATAGCAAACTATGAACATTCACTGGTAACTATCAACAATGATTTGGGCCAAAATAAAAGAACACTATTCACCAAGGAATGGGAGAGATTCAAGGTTTTACTGACCTGACCTAGGTCTTACTGAATCTAACCTGCATAGTATTTATAACCCTTATTTATCAAAAAATATATTTGAAAATATATTAAATATACAACATGTACTCTTAGAGAGATAGAAGAATAGAAACTAAGATAGGGACTCATAGCTGTGGTACATGTAAATCCAATTGAGATGGTGATGATGGTGATAAAGAAAAAAACAAATGAAACTATGGTTGCATAAAGGGGTATTACAATTGTGAATCGTGAGGAGAAGTGTAGACAGTGTAAGTAGTAAAAGTGTCCTTTGTATGTCCCTTTTATGTAAAGATCATTGAAAAAGAGGACATATGAACACATGCGATATCCGAAACACATATATGATAATGTAACACTCACTAGGCAAATTCTATATTCATATGTAAGATATGTGTTGGATCATGTTTTTTAAGTTATTATGCATCAAGTTTAGTGGATGGATAAGTAGGGGCCCAAAGGAGAGGGTGGGGTGGTATAAGGAACTGTGTAAGTGGTTGGTTTTAGAAGCCAAAAAACCAAAATGGTTTAAATGAAAATATTTTATTATACACACTATTAAAATTGAAAGCTAAAGTAATAAAGTAATGGAATAATACAACTCACCACTAGATGATAGTATGATAGTAGAAGAGAAGATATAAAAAAAATTTTAGGACTTAGACTCAAAACAAAATTACGCATTTAGCAGAACCGAAAATAAACAATAATAAAAAAAAAACAACTATGTTAAATAAGCACAAACATTCTGTTTTTTTATATATTTTGTTTTTTTTTTGTTTAAAATACAATTGTATTGTCAATAGGACAAATGATTTGAAAATATTTTACCCTATTGCTTTAAATGGTAACATGCAATGATTAGTAAAAATGTAGCATGGATATGGATTGGTTTAACTAATTTTAAATTTCTTTTAAATACTTTGTATAAGGAAGATGACAGCGATTGATTTTTATCTGACTAAGTCTTGTACTCAGACGAAAACGCAAATTTTAATAAAGTATCCTGTATTCTCCTTGGCTTCTACGTTTATGAACTTGTTTTGGTCTTGGTAACAAAGTAAGAAGCTGACTGTGGTTTTTAACTGTATACACGTACCTGTGAAATATGACCCTGTGTGTGCCCACATGTAGAGTGTCAACCCATAGATGAATGGGTACTGGCCCATGCACACACACTGCCTTCCCCATAGCCCTACTATGACAAGCCTGCTGAGGTCATCCAATGTGAAATGCACCTTTGGGAGTGTGGTAGCCTAGTAATCTCCATGGCATGTCCCATAACTGTGTACTGCTATAGTGTGATAAGCTAGTTAGGTAGGAGTTCAAATCCCAGACTTGGTAATTCTGTGTGTGTGTCTGTGTGCATGTATGTCTGTCCATGTAGAGAGCAATGCTTCTTAGGGTAGTCACACTCTCAACAATTTAAATGCTCAACTGTGGCAAGGCTGCTGATGTCATCCACCTAGAAATACACCTCTGGGAAGGTTGTAGCCCAGTAATCTCTGTGGCACATCCCTTAACTGCGTAATGCTGTAGTGTGATAAGATAGTTAGGTACGAGTTCAAATCCCAGGCTTTGTAACTGTGTGTGTTTGTGTGTGTGTGTCTGTCTGACTGTGGAGAGAGCAATGCTTTTTAGTGCAGTCACACTCCCAACAATTTAAATGCTCAACTGTGGCAAGGCTGCTGATGTTATCCACCTAGAAATACACCTATGGGAAGATTGCAGCCCAGTAATCTCTGTGGCATGTCCCATAACTGCATACTGCTGTAGTGTGATAAGCTAGTTAGGTAGGAGTTTGAATAACAGACTTGGCAACTGTGTGTATGCTGGTGTTGGTGTGCGTGTCTGACTGTGTAAAAAGCAATGTTTTTCAGGGTAGTCACACACCCAACAATTTAAGTGCTCAACCTTGGCAAGGCTGCTGATGTCATCCACCTAGAAATATACCTCTGGGAAGATTGGAGCCCAGTAATCTCCACAGCACATCCTGCAACTGTGTACTGCTGTAGTGTGATAAAGTAATTAAGTAGGTGTTCTATTCCCAGACATGCCAAGTGTGCGTGTGTGTCTGTCTGTGTAGAGAGCAATGCTTTTTAGGGTACTCGCACCGCCTACATGTCATATACTCAACTTTGGCAAGGCTGCTGATGTCATCCACCTAGAAATACACCTCTGGGAAGCTGCAGCTTAGTAATCTCTGTAGCACCTCCTGTAACTGCTTTCCACTGTAGTGTGATAAACTAGTTGGGTAGGAGTACTATTCTTAGACATGGCAACTGTGTGTGTCTGTCTGTCTGTGGACAGAGCAATGCTTTTTAGGGTAGTCACACTCTCAACAATTCAAATGCTCAACCTTTGCAAGGCTGCTGATGTCATGTAATACACCTCTGGGAAACTGCAGCCCAGTAATGTCCATAGTGTGTCCTGTAACTGCATACCACTGTAGTGTGATAAACTAGTTAGGTAGGCATTCTATTCCCAGACATGGCAAGTGTTGATGTTTGTGTGTGTGTGTGTGTTCCTTTGTTAGTGTAGGGAGCAATGCTTTTGAGTCCATTCACAGGCACTACAACCTCCAATAGTCCACTTTGATAAGTGAGCCAATGTCATCAACTGTGAAATACACCTTTGGGGAAAAATAGGCCTGTAATCTCTGTGGCGCATGCTGTAACTGTGTAGTGTGATAAACTAAGTAGGAGTTCTAACCCCAGCCTTGGCAACTGTGTGTGTGTGTGTGTTTGTGTGTCTATGTAGAAGGCAATGCATTTTAGAGTAGGTGCCCCCACTACAATTTAAATGCTCTACCTTGGTAAGGCTGCCAATGTCATCCACCCTGAAATACACCTCTGGGAAGGCTGTAGCCTAGTAATTTCCATAGTGCATGCCATAACTGCATACTGCTATAGTGTTGCTTATGTCATCCACTCTGAAATTCACCTCTGAGAAGGTTGCAACCCAGTAATCTCCGTAGCTTGTGCCATAACTGCGTACTGCTGTAGTGTGATTCAGATCCCTGGGAGGGTTCTATACCCACCCATCTCAGTTCTGGATGTTTTGTGTGTGTTTCAATATCTGTGCAGGGAGCAATGCATAAGAGGCTAGTCACACTCATTAAATTTCAAATGCTGTACTTTGGCAACCCGCTGTCAGCCAATGTGTTATACACCTTTGGCGAAGAAATCCTCCAGTAAGCCCCATGGTGCATCCTATAACAGCTCCATGCTGTAGTGTGTTATAGATGTCTGTTAGTGGTTCTATACCCACACATGTCAGTTGTGGATGTTTTGTATGTGTTCCACTGTCTGTGTACGGAGCAATGCATTTTAGGATACTCACACTCAGTACATGTCAAATGCCCGACTTTTGAAATCCTGCTGATGTCAGCCAAAGTGATATACACCTTGGGGGAAAGAGTACTGTAGTAATCACCATGGCGTGTACTATAACTGTGTAGTGCTATAGTGTAATAAACTAGTTAAATAGGGGTTATACTCCCAGACATGACAGGTGTGAGTGTGTGTGGTTGTACCTTGTATCCTGTGGGAGTACATGTGTGACACCTGGGCCCCACATGCAGTGGGTTTTGCAAATTTCTTATATGGTGGCCCTAGTACATATCACAATGTCCACTGTACAGGGATAACAGCTGTGAAATAGCTGAGAGGCTGGGGTGCATATCCATACCCATACATGTGACATCAAGGCCAGGCAATCACAGTTAGCAACCCCAGTATTACCCAGAGCACAGTCTCAGCTCATGTCTCATACAAACACACAGGCCGAGGCAACAGCCAAATGTGTGTAGTACACTGTATATTGGTGACTGATAGTAACTATGGTGTGAATGCAGTGGCGAAAGAGGCCATGGCACCCTGTCCATCAGGACAATAGGCACATAATTGCAGACAGTACACCTTCAGTATGTTTCCCACTGGATGCCTGCAACAACTGTGGTTCCATCAAATGTGACCCACAATGGACATACCATGCCTTACACACATGCCCTGTATGAACAGATGCCAGTGACACCAGGTAATACCTGTAGCATGCTATCAATGTAGGTGCAGGGCCAACCTGCTGTCCATTACCTGGCCCTGCCACATGAGTGTGAGACTGTCACATCTGATGATAACATTCTGTGTACACAACATGAGCCAGACAAACCAGGTTCACATCCACATGCCACTGTACATGAATGTGGGATGTGTGCACATCCCAAACAATGTCCATGTCATGGTGTATAGAACACGTACATGGCAAGCACTGCACTGCACTGGCCATGCACAATAGTAACCCATGTGACTGGATGGTGAATACTATACCCACCTGTGTGGGCCATTCCGGACACTACACCCCTAGGCCATAATGCAGACCATTCTCATGTGGCCTATTGCCAAGTTATACCCCTCACCTAGCCTTGTACAGCTGTCTGCCACCATCAACCACTACACACCCATGAAGCAATGCACACATGCATGCCGGTACTAGCACCTTGTGTCTGTGTGTGTGGTGTATGATGTTTCCGACCACATTCACACCCACCCCCTTTGGCATACTAAAGCATGCTCTCTAATGTCAGACACTGTCACATACTTTTGACCATAGAACCCCAGGATAACCCGTGTGGGCCAATTGACACCTATGCATTACTATATTGTGGCAAATTAACTGGTTAGGACGTGTATTCACTACCCTGCCAAGTGTGGCAATGTGTATGAGTCCCTTAGAGAGTGTGGTTGTGTTGATGCTGACACCTGTTCATGTGGACAGGCTTATGTGCTACACCTATTGTATTGCAACAGTTGTGCAGATATCACTCACCAGCACGTATACGTCTGGACAGCTCACCAACATGTAAGCTATGTGGTGCATGCAAGAACTGCATAAACATTTGATAGCTATGCATAGTCAGTCAGGTATTTGAAACCCCGTACTGGTAGGTGTGTGACACAAGCATGCTTAAATTTTACTCACCCACACCTTCCCTGACATACTTTGTCTCTGTCTGTCCCTCTCACACCCTCTCTGGTGGATGTGGGATGTACACTTGCTTTGCTAGGCAACAGATTTTGTTTTGTAAGTGATGGTCATGATCAGCTGATGGCCTCTGCACCAGTTGCAGTCCTCCTCTAGCTGAGTGCATGTGGAACAGCTGTGGTAATATTCCCATAGCCAATTGCATGGAAACCCACTCCAATATCTAGGAACATCATGTCGGTGTTGGCCCTTTACATCCTCTGTGGGCAGGAAGTAGATCTGTTGTTTGGTGAACAGCATCTCAAATGGATTGGGGATTTACCTCTAACAACTTACACTGTGGAAAAAGGGCAATACACAGGAGGGGGATGTGCTTGACCTGACTACAGACTGTAAGTGCTGCTATACTGCATGTGGAGTAATGTTGGTTTAACAGTGTGTGTGTGTGTGTGTGTGTGTGTGTGTGTGTGTGTGTGTGTGTGTGTGTGTGTGTGTGTGTGTGGATATGGCTGTCCTACATGTTGTAATACCTGCCATGACAGTTCTGTATTTATGAGGAATCCACATCTGCAGGGTTGTCTGCAGACTGGGCAGTGTGTTGTGCCCTTGGTGTCATGTGTCACCCACATGCACATATCTGTGAAATGCTGAATGTAGTGTGAGGATTGCAGTCTGTAGATGGTGAAAGCCATGACAGTTACTGACTTCATATCCCTCATAGGACACATGTTGCAACAAACACTGTTACGACAGCACATGTATGAGGTTATCACAGCAACATGTCAATACTGGCCCTGTGTATGTGCTTCCAGCCACAACTCTGTCAATCTTTGTACATATGTCATGCATTAAGAGGTGCATATGTGCTGAACCATCATTAGTGTCATCATATCTGATAGCAAGCTAGTGAGATACCAGACTGCAACACATGTTATGTACAGTACAGGTAATATTTGATGACATTACCAGGACATTCCATGGTCGTGTGTACCGTACTGACGTCTGTGTAACTATGGTGAATGTTGACAGTGTGTGTATTGTGAACATGTTCTTTAGCCTGTGTACAGACTGTGGTAGATGTCATAGTTATTGGTCCCATCCTATCTGATGTTACATGCTGCTCTACTGTATGTTACCATATTGGTTTACATGTTTGTAGGGCCATACACACACATGCCCCATACCACAGATAGATAGCAGACCACACCATGTAGTAGCCCAGTATATGTAGGTTTAGTCTGTCAGTGGCACACATGAGGATGGTGTTGAACAGATAGTCCATATACTGTACTTTTATGCTAGCCTACCATACATGGCTGTGGCTGTGTTCACATTGGATGTGGTTATGCACCTTCACACAGGTGTATCTTACACTGTGGTGTGACATGCCTACAGAGCCTGCTATATATGCAGGTAAATGTGCATTCCCTCATAGGAGATGTTGGCCAGTGTTAAGCAAGTCTGCCTGTAGCCTGCACAGTGCATTGTTACATGTCTAGCAGCTTAATGTACTTATCCAGTGAGATGTCATGTAGAGATACTTGCTGGATGTACTGCTGCCAGGTCTCCCTTAACAGTCATGTATGTCAGACAGAGCAGTGGGATGCTGTACAGATGTATGTCAATATCTAGTGGGTAGTATGCAGCAATGGCACCCCTGTACCAGTGGTTATTATGTGTCAGACCAGGCAGGGGTGTGTGAATGCATAACATATGGTGGCATATGCATACCAGTTCTTATGTGTTATACCCATCTACATGGCTGTTAACATCCATATCGTCATGCATGGTACACATGTTAAGCACTAAGGGGTTCTGGGTATACCTCTGGATAGTAAAGAGTGCTTCAGAATGTCCACATATATTGGCCAATATCTGTGCTGTAGTCCATGGGGGCATTATGCGCTAGCAATGGCACTTTATCAGGATGTCCTTAAGATGTCTGTCAGTAGCCAACGGCACACATGTGGAAAGCAGATGTGACCTCCCACACACACCATGTTTGTGAAGACAATCCCATATACAGCAGCAATAGTCTACCAATATACCTGCTATACATACCTGACATCCACTTGCACTATGACGTTGGGACTATAGGGGCTGGGGTAGGTCTACACTCCATGTCTAGGACATATGGTGAGAACATCTGTACATATAATCATCTATATATATATATATATATATATATATATATATATATATATATGTGTGTGTGATTACGCATATACATATCGACAGATACAGATGGGTATGTATATATACATAGATATACATATACACACCCAGATATATACATATAAAGAACAATATATGTCTACACATATACAGACAGTGATACATATGCACATATACATATGGATATCTACAGATATATCGACAGTAGTAGGTATATCGGTATAGATATGTATGCATATAATAGTCATAGATATATATATATATATATATATATATATATATATATATATATATATATATATATATATATATAGATATAGATATATATATCTATATATATATATATATATATATATATATACCAACATAACTAGGCATATCTGTACACATAGGATGTGCATACATATACAGCTATATACACATATATCTATATGTCCATATACATATACCTATATATACACATATGTATAGATACATATATGTATAGATATGTAAACATATGTACATACGAAGAGGTATACACATGGCCATATATATGTAGCACTATACAGATGTGTATACAGACATATGTATGTGTATACCTGTCTATGTACATGTAGACATCTATACACCTATATGTATACAACCATATACCTGTCATGAGTAAACGTCATGGTTGTGTATACCCTCCCACATGTATCCCACCATATGTATCTGCTATGTGTACATTATGATAAAACAACATATGTGATGCAACAGTCATATCAATGACAAGGGCTACACAATCTAGGATGTAAAGGCAAGTGTTCAATACCACTCAACTTGGGTATTGACAGCTATATTGGTAACACAACAGCTGTCCCCACAGTGGTCATGGTGTAGTGGTCATGTGTTGTGACTTGAGTGTAAAGTGCCCTGAGCTCATGACCTGCAAGGGCTGCTCATTTTGTTGCTGGGTGAACTAGGTCTGTTAGATACAGAGTGGTTAAGGCAGTGTTTGTGCAATGTAGGCCACACACGTTAGTATCACGACATTGCTAGGTAGGGGTCTAGTCCCAGTGTTAGCAAGTAACAGTGTGCATGTATGTGGATGGGTCTACATCAGGTTGCAGGGTATACACGCCTCAGCGGGCCACCTCTCCATGTGGCACAGGCAATACCCGGTATAGTAACCTGTGAAATGTGTTCGACTGTACCCCAGATATGTCACTGCCATGGTGTCAGCACAGTAACATACCCCATTGTGCAATATGACCGCAGACCATCCTCGTGCTGACACATGTACACATACAACACAATTGCATAACAATTTAGAGACCACAACCGAGGAGTGTTACTAACAGCTAGATGGCATCATTGCTGGAAGGCTACACTACCTGCCAAATATGTCTCACATTCTACACCCTACAACATATTACACTGCAGGACTGTGGTACATTGGTGTACAGTCATCATGTGCATCAGAATCATATCAGCCTGTCCCTATATCAATGGTATGGATGGCAAGAATGGGGCACAGGTATCATCATATGCACAGGGCATCCTCATGCTGACACATGTATACCCACAACACAATTGCATGACAGTTTAGAGACCACAACCAAGCAGTGTTACTAATAGCTAGATGGCATCATTGCTGGACAGTTACACTGCCTGCCAAATATGCCTCACACTCTACACCTTACAACATGTTACACTGCAGGACTGTGGTACATTGGTGTACAGTCACCGGGTGCATCAGAACCATATCGTCCTGCCCCTGCATCAAGGGTATGGATGACAGGGATGGGGCACAGGTATCATCATATGCACAGGGTGTGGTGTTGGTCTGCCAGAGGCAGAAGGTAGGCCATACATTTGACATGGTGTGTGTGTGGATGAGGGGAGTACTCTGGGGAGCTGGCTGAGGTGATGTGGTGTGTGTAGATATGAGGTTGCCCTAGGTGTGTTTGCATAGTGTGTGGGTATGCATGCACACAGTTCTGCCTTGTGGCTGCCCTACACAGGTGTTTATGGACAGCTGTAGACCATACTTGGCAGGGTGTGCAGTTCACTGCCTCCAGCCACAGACATGTGGACTGTGCCTACCAGGGGTTCCACCGTACGTGCAGGTACAGACATTGAAGTGCTACTCTCACCTGCTGATGACATTTGTTTGCTGGTACCACATCCCTCCTGGGACTGGCCAGGAACATGTGCATATAGCCTGCTGTGGTGTGGTGTGGACAGCACACCCCGAACAGTGCCGGGGCTGCTACTGCCAATACAGGAGCCCCTTGGTGTCCTAGCATGCCCACATTGAGTGCCAGTTGTTGGCGTTGCTGGGCCACTTCCACACAGGTGTCACCGCATCCCCACGACATGTTGAAGCACGGACACACCACAGCTGATGAGGGCCATCATCTCATCATGCCATCTAACTGCTTGTTCGTTAGAAGCATGGATGGCAGCCACTTCACGGAGGTTGTCATCTACAGTCACGAATGCAGCCCTCTGCAGCCTAAGGCCCTGTCTTGTGTAATGCTCAGTACATGCCTGCACAACCATTACAGCCTGGAACATACTTCTGCTGGTTGCAGCTATGTTGCCTATGCCAGAGGCATGATGTCCAGTGGCCCTACCATGAGCACCCTGGGACATCCACCTATGTGGCAGCCTGCTGGACATCTGACTATGCCTGCTGTGACTGGACACAGTAGGCATGGTTACCACACTTTTCCTTGCACTGCCACTGAATGCCAGCTGTCCCTCTGCTATGGCCAGTGGTGCTGGGGTGCATATAGGCACTGTAACTGTGTGCGAGGGTGGGGTGGCTAAAAGGGGGATGTCAAATGTTGGCGCAGTGTCAGCCCCTGACAACCCCACCTGTGCCTCACCATTATCATCATCATCATCGGTGTCTGTATGGAAAACTACATCAGACTGGGTGCAGGAGGGACCCTGACCCACCTCGCTACTTGTGGGGGAAAACAATAACTGCACTTTAAAACCTGTACAGCATTTTTTAACAGTACACACACACACACACACACACACACACACACACACACACACACACACACACATACACATCTCCATACTACCTACCCGTCCATGGCTTTACAGATAGCCCCACGTATATGTCCATGTGTTACCCCATCTTGCATCACACTTGTTAACATACACACATTGCTACTACTCATTAACATCACAGTCCTCTAAATACCTGCACAAGCAGCCATAACACAAGGCCTGTTGCTACATTACCTGCCTGACCTGTGTGTAGTGGAGTAACACGGCCTCAATGCTGATATTTGGTATGCAACCTCTGTATGTCCGGAATGATGTGCATGTCCCCTATATGTGTGGGCTACAATGTTGTACTCATAATAGCTCCCACTGGTGTGTTATGTGTATGTAATGCTCAGTACATGCTGGATATGCTGCTCCATCTGCCCATCATGTGTCAGATGTAATATGTGGATACACTCCCTGGTGTTGACTATTACTTCTGATGCCTGTTCCAAGCTACAGGCCATATTATACTATTTGCTGTCATGTAAGCACATGACAGGTATTCCTGGTTTGCAATGTGGCACTCCATGTCCATGTACTGCACGGTCCCAAAGGGGGGGGTACAGCCGTATGAGTATCCCACAATCACACATGTGCATACATGGCCATACACACAAACAAACACATGCACACACACATCATATATGCATCTACCTCCTACCACTTCACCAGAGTGACCCTGCAGGCTAACTAACTAACCACCATGATACACACACACACACACACACACACACACACACACACACACACACACACACACACACACACACACATACATACAGGTGAGGCTGCACAATGATCGTACACACAGTGGTCCAATTACCCATCTGCCAACATGCAGAACATATGGTACAGAATAGCAAGCAGTACAGCTATACTCACACCATGCTAGCAGCGGTATACATGTGTATGATGCATGTGCTGTGACTAGGTGATGCCCCTTCCCCTGGATACTTCTGCACCCATGTATACATTATTACTGTGCACCTGTTCTTCACCCTGCCATGTACTATGCACCTCAACTCACAGGTATCCAACCCATTGCAGAATGTGTAGTATTATTTCAGTTATGCCAGCTGTACCTCTCACAGCCCCTATGTGTTTCAGCAACACATACCTGGGATGATATGTGGACTGTTGTCATTTGTGAATCTTGGATGCCTGATTTACAGCTGTCAATGTCAACAGACCATGTATGACCACTGCAGAAATGCTTACACTGACAACCATCAGAGCATACCATGGCTATGGGGGGTGTACACACCTTTATTGCTTTACACACACATCCGTGATCTGGTATGGGACCACAGCACTGCAGATCTTAGCTGTACACACACCTGGTATGTAACATATGTCCTGTACATTCACATGCAGTGTCTACAGATTGTGTTAGGTGTGTGGCTGCTGACTGCAATGCATACACACCATGTGGGGATATGTGTGCACACCCTTATCATGATGGTTTATCACACCTCTTGTTGTTGTGTACACCAGCAGTCACTGCTTATGGCAGGGGTATACCAGCATGGGCCTTCCGCAATTGCCAGTGTATGTTCAGCCTACCCTACATATGTCCCCCTATTCTGCATGATTGCAAGGTCCACTCATGTACACATCCCATGGTGTTCACACAATGCCATCATTATTGCAGTGTGGGTAGGGTTACGGCTGCCACAGGTCCCAGACCTGACTATATGCAGATAGAGCTATTCCTACCATCTTTAGGATCCCTGCTGCAGTGCACTGGTGTTTCATGCTGAGACCCCCCCTCGGCATTTATGCAGATGCATGACAGGTCAGTCTTACACATGTGTCAGCTTGCAGTGTCCCATACACTGCACATCACATGTTGCAACTTAGATCCAGCTGATAATATGAACTACTGTAATGCCATATGCCATAGTGTATCTCAGCAGCAGTTGGCATTGCCCTTCAGGTATGTACACTGGTGTTGCACTGTATATGGGTGTTGTCCAGAACATGTCGCTACTGTAAGCCATGTCTACCAACAGTATGTTACCCCCTGTGGACACATTCCGAAATGACAGGATGTTAGCTGTCATGCAGGTGTGTGATATACCCTTTCAATACCCCATCATTTTCGCCCCTGTGAGACCATGCATTTCACAGCAACAATACATGTACAGCATGCATTCAGGGTAGGTGTATTAGATGTGTGCATGGAATATAACATCACCATTACATGTCCGGTGTGTTGGCATGCATTTACATAAGACATACTCACCAGCTTCATGCTGCTGCTGTTACCCCAGAGGGACATACATAAGTGGGTGAGTGATGCAATGTCAGTGGTTACACCTGTGGCACTGCTACAGGCTGGGTGCAGTACTACCATACATCAACCATAAATTCACACAATACTACCACATCTGGGCATCTGTTTATCACTACAATGCAGCAACACAATATTTGTATGACATATCAAATATGCATGATCTACATGTACCACTGCGAATATTTACACAACAGTGGTCTACTGATGTGCCCTGTGTCCTTACCTGCATGGTCCTCAGCTGTTGTGTGGGTGACACCCACCTCCATGAAAGGGTCCAGTGGTTGATGGTGTTCTGGATGGGCAGGTGTCACGAGGCTGGCCAGGAGCTCCATCACACATGTCGGGGGGAGTGGATGGCATGGACCACCCCCGTGGCAAGGTGATCTTCCCGGACTGCGGCAGCATGCCAACAAGCATTGTGAAGCAGGTCACTGCAATGATGCCGGGCCTGCTCATAACTGCAGTTATGCATGCCGACATCATTGACCCTGTGGACAAGATCATTACACAGGGCGGTCCACTCCTGCTGTTCTTGTGCTGTCCTGCCAAACAGGACCTGGTAGTGCAGAACCAGGTGGTTTATGATTACACTGTTCTACTCAGTGGAATATGCCGGCAGCCTGATGTGTGCCATTGTGCCTGAAAAACACGAGGATGGGAACAGGCCTGAGCAACTCGTATGGCAAGGTTACCACAGTTCATAATACACATCTCTGTCACCCCTTCCACCATATCAGCTTCAACAGACTATACACGCAACTCATTAGGTATGGCTACAGCTTAACTACTGTTTGGACAGATTGTGTAGTGTACCACACCTTCTGCTATGTGATTGTAGCCATGTCCCCTGTGGGGACACTAATATTGCTGGCCTGTTACAGACTATTCACTTGCATGCCATTGTCAGAGCCACTAGGGTTACATATATGCCAGTGGTAAGGCTGATCTGAGATTGCTGCACATCTGACAGTCTGTGTTATGGGGGAGTCTATGCATGCTGTTGGACATGTACTGGAATTGTGTAGACTATTACTATCAACATATGTACTATGACAGTGACACAATAACATGTATATGTCCCATTGGCCAGCTGATCTACCTCTCCACACCCATCTGACCAGGATACCTGGCCACATCACATGTGTGTGCCAACCCAGGGCCTCCTTGTGTACTGTTACAGCAATACCATCACATGGAACCTCCCAGGGGATGTTGGCCCACCCCCCTCAGGGTACACACCATCATGTCCCTGTCCCCTGAGCGCAGGTCTAGGGTCTGTTCCATACCAGGCTCCACAGATACATGAGGGATGTGCAACATTAGTCTGAGGCACCCAGTGCACATTCACACGGCCAACATGCTCCTCTTGCTCAGCCACCAGACCTGGCACCTTCAGGATGTGTAACGAAACACCAAAAAGAGAAAAGTATAACAAAAAACTCCAACACGTAGCAGAAAATAAATGCCAACCACAGAGATGGAAAGTCAAAACGCTTTAATTCACATGTCCTGGTACCTCTGCAATTCGTCTTCAGTGGAACAATACATCAAACAAAGCCCATCTCCTTAAATACAAACACATAAACTCATTAATCTATTAACCAATTAATTATGAAATGCTTGATTGAAACTTTTTCTTAAACTTGTCTTAACTGCTTTACAAAACATTCAGGCAGATATGAAAGTTCCATTTTCACAGAAAATACCCATAAATCTGCCACTAAAACATTAATTTAACAATGAAAATTCACATTATGCAATGTCTAGAATACGCAATATAGATAAATGAGTAAATAAATATAGATAAATGAGTAAATAAATAGTAAGAACTAATTCAAACTTGTGATGTTATACATAAAACAGCATTAAATGATGCTGAATATTTTAAATGCATAATATCAAATGCAAAACTCTCTCATAATGCAAGACAATTTCAAAATATAAATCTGTATAATACAAAAATACAAAATGCAAAATGCAAGATATAAAAATATGAATATAAATTTCATAAGACATCATGTAATATTTCATAAAGATAAACCAACATCTAAATTCAAGCCCCCCAGATACAGAGTGTAGAACTCAGTCTCTCTCCATAACTGATTGCCTCTCAGCCTCTTTCAGCTGTAACCTGCTCCATTCGCCCTATGGGCTCACTCCGCTCCCCTACCCTACCCCCAATTCCCACCCACCCCCAGTGGTCCTACTCTTATACCTCCCTTACCTCACCCTCTCTCACTTTCAACCTATCCCATACATCACCCCTCCCCACAAACTCTAACCACACCCCTACCTCCTTAACAATCACTTTCAATAAGCCACTCCTTAGAGTACCCCTATCATATCCTCCTACTTTTAACTCATCCATACAATATCCCCCTCTTTGCTCTTCCTGTACTCCTTTTAACTTCCTCCCCTTCACATCTCACTCCCTATTATATCCCTACACTTGAGCTCTTATTTTACAAACTTCTCCAAGATGCCTCTCCCTAATCTCACCAAGCTAACACTTACAATCATAGTCTCAACTACTTTCATCTCAACCTACCTTCTTACCTCCCTTGAAAAACATCACTATTTCCATCTTAACCATTCTCACAAACAAACTGCAATCTACACATACATATCCTTTGATAGACATTCTAACATAACTTCCAATCCTAGTTACCTACTACCCAAATACCATAGACTCTCCCACATCAAACTTAACCTACCCTCAGAAAAAAAACTGAAACTGTTAACCTACCTTACATACAACTCAGGAACAAAACTAAATAATCCCACCTTAAAAGATGGCGATGTCCACCCCAACCCTGGCCCTACCAACCCTACAATCCAAACAACTCACCCCAATCTCAATAGCTCTCTCTGAATAGGGCATCTTAATATCCAAAGCATCAATAATAAAGTAGCGCACCTTCATGCCCTCTTAGATATTCACTCTTTTGATATCCTCTGCCTCACTGAGACTTGGTTGAAACCAAAAACTATAGATAATGAAATTATTCCCCAAGACTATAATATAGTGAGACAAGACCGAACAAAACGTAAAGGTGGTGGAGTAGCAATTCTATTTAAAAATGGACTTCATATCTCTAACCTCCCATCTAATCCAACCCAGGGTAGCAACGCAGAAATCCTCATTACTAAGCTTCAAATCAACATAAACAAATCTTCATATATTATCTGCATTTACATACCACCCGGAAATAATATCACTACAATTGAGGCATTTCTTAGCTGGCTGTCTTCTACTTACCCCCAAGAAACAATAATACTAGGTGACTTTAACATGGACTGGAAAAGTGTTAGTGCTGAAAATCCTACCTCTCATATTAACCTCCATGGATTTACCCAAACTATAACCTCTACAACCAGGATTAACAAACCTAACAAAAAAGAGAGTACCTTAGACTGGATTCTCATAAACAAAGTGAAACAATCTTACAAAATAGGAACCCTGCCTGATGATGTAAATGATCATTCCTTGACCTACATTACTAGAGAAAAGAAAGACTTCCCAAACCTCCCCATCATTCGAACAGCACACTCTACCAAACACTTTAAGGCAGAATTATTTCAAACTGACCTTAATGCATGCAACTGGAACCCATTAAAATCCCTCCCACTTGAAGAGGCAGTACAGTATTTTAACACTTCATTCTTATCTATCCTGGATAAGCATGCTCCCAAATGTTCCATTAGAATGAAGTCTAACCCAGCCCCATGGCTTTCTAATGAAACTAGGAATCAAATTCTACTTAGGAACAAAGTCTGGGCTAAATGGAGAACCTTTAGAAATAGCTCTGATCACCTATATTTTAGGCAGCTTAGAAACAGCACAAAAAAGGTAAAAAAACCTACTATTGTAAACTTCAGCAAACTCATCAAAATAATCCCCAACAGTTCTGGTCATGCATTAATAAGCTCCTTTCCCCAGGTAACTCCCGAACACCCACCCCACTTGATGCAGATCCAAATACTCCCCATCGAACTGCCAATACCTTCAACTCTTTCTTCACTGACACTATACAATCTCTAGCTACTCAACTTATCTCAGAAAACTCCAGCATTCCCATTGACTTACCACACTCTTTCTCAAAATTCAAACTACAACCCATCTCTACTTCTCTCATCTATAAACTTATTCTAAAACTTAAGCCATGTACTCCATCTGCTGACCAACTTCCTTCCCAATTTCTCCAAAAAGCAGCTAAGGAAATTGCTTACCCTATATCTATCCTTATAAATAGGACAATCCAAGAAGGAACCATCCCAGATATTTGGAAAATCTCCCACATTATCCCCTTACATAAAGGTGAGAACTCTAATGATTACTCTAACTATCGGCCAATTGCTCACTTATCACCCCTAACAAAAATTATGGAAAAAAGCATTCTCAAACAACTTCTATGCCATCTTTCTCAACACAACCTAATAGCACACTGTCAACATGGCTTTAGACCATCACATAGTACCACTACTGCCCTTCTATCCTTCACAGATACCATCAATAGAAACCGTAACAAAAACCTCCTCTCATCTGCACTCTTCATTGACCTCTCTAAAGCTTTCGACATGGTTAACCATACCTTCTTAATCAATATTCTGGAATCTCTTTCCTTTGATTCTCTGGCCTTAAAATGGTTCACATCATACCTCAGCAATAGACAACAAGCAGTCCTCTGGGAAAATCAAGTCTCATCCTTTTTGCCTGTTACCATTGGGGTCCCTCAGGGCTCTATTCTTGGACCACTTCTCTTCTCCTTATTTATTAATGATCTCCATGTAGCAATTCCACAAGCCACTTGTATTCAATATGCAGATGACTCCACACTAATATGCTCATCAACCTCTCCATCTGAACTATATTCTCTTACTCAAGATGTTTTCAACACTGTAGAAACATGGTTTACCAAATGCTGTCTCCTTCTTAATGCTAAAAAAACAAAACTCCTTCTCTTTACACCCACTACTATGTCTTCCCCCTTAGACTTCTCTATCTCTTCAAATAATGGTACTGTTATTCTCCCTGACACTGCCACTAAACTTCTAGGAATAATTATTGATAATAATCTCTCATTTGATTACCATATAAACAATACCATTAAAACAGTAAACAGAAAAATAGGCTCCTTATACAGAATAAAACCCTTTTTAACTTCAGCAGCCAGAGCCAAGATTTCTCACTCCCATCTAATCTCAACCCTCCTATATGCTTCACCTATATTTACCAACCTTAAGAAAACCAACCTTAACAAATTAGCAACCTCCTATAATAACATTGCTAGATTCGCTACTGGCAATCCCTTCAGAACCCATCACTGTTCAAATCTTAGACAACTAAATTGGCTCAAATTCCAAAACCATCTGATTATCCCCCAACTCACAATTGCCCACAAGATATTTTACCAACCCAATAATACCCTTATACTCTCAAAACTCATAGTCCCATATAATAATATGAACTCCCCTACGTTCTTCTAGCAAACTTCTTGCCAGCGTAACAAAGTCTAATAATGCAGCTGGTGACTCTCTGTTTACCAACACAGAAGGAAAACTCTGGAACCTACTACCCACTGAACTAACTCTAACTACATCCTTGCCACTCTTTAAACAAAAACTTAGAAAACACCTCCAAATGCACTGGCTATGCCCTTGTAGTAACCCTGACTAACCATCCTCTTCACCCCTCTTTCTTCCTCTTCTTGCCATACTTCCAAACTTCTACATGCTTTTAAATAAGACTGACTCTTTTTAAACTCTAATCAACTTAGTGTTTAAATAATTCTATCTCATATGATCTATTGTACATAACTCTTACTATTCTGTTTTTGACCTATCTTAAGCTGTATTCTGCTCACTGTACTGTTTCTCAAGTTTTTATCTATTGTACATAACTCTTACTGTATTATATCTGTTCTAGCTCTCTTAAACTTTACTCTGTTTTACTGTAACATTTCTCAAGTATTTTTATCTCAAGAATGTATTAACTACCTGTTTTTATTTTGTTTTTTAATCCTTTTTTCACCATGTAACAATATTTTATACTTTGTATATCTGTGTGGAGATTTTCTCCCAGGGCTTCTACTGAAAATGGAAATATATCCAGCTAGACTAGCCCGGTCAACAAATGTAAAATAAAAATAAATAAAATAAAAAGTTGAGAATCAGCTTATGTTCTAACTTGTTAAGTTCTGTCTTAAAATTTCCAGGCTCAAAATGTGGTCTGGCTAAAACACTGAAAATAAATCCTTCAGTGTTGCCATTATGGACCTTAACAAAATGAAAAGCCACAGGACTATCCAAATTCTCCCTCCTCACATCTCCCAAATGTTCTAAAATGCAAACTTTGATCTTTCTGGTAGTTTGACCAATATACCATAACGGTTGAGGACAATCACAACCCAAAACATAAACCACCCCTTGTGACAAACAATTGAATTTCTCAAATGCCCTATATCTCTTCCCATTGATTTTCCTTCCATCTAAATTCCTAACCAGATGACATACAGAACACCTACCACATCTCTCCATTCCAACATTTTCTCCATCAATAGAATGTTCCAGCTTTTTATTTAATAACTCCTTTAAGTTACTAAATCTACTGTAAGAAAAACTAACATGAGTAGGAAACAAGCTACCCACAATCATGTCATCACAAACCACACTCCAAAACTGTCTAACAATCTTCTCTATGGTTTGAGAAAAATCTGAGTACTTTGAAACAAAGAATAATTTCTCCACCTTATCAGCAGCTGTATGACGTATGCTAAACTCATTTCTTACTTTCCTTCCACCACATAATCTGTTTTTTATGCCTGACAAAATTTCTACTGAATACCCTCTACTCAGAAGTCTGCAAAACACTTCATCTAATGTCTCATCCCATAAATTGGGATCAGAAGTGTTTCTTAGAATTCTTTTAAATTCCTGTTCAGGCAATGCAATGATTAAATGGGGAGGATGCATACTGCTAGCATGTAGGAAATTATTCACCGAAGTTGGTTTCCTAAAAGGTCTGAATTGTACCTTATAGTCCTCCCCAACATAAAATTCAACATCCAAAAAATAAATTTTTGATCTGGAACATTCAAACACAAAATGAAGCCCATGTGGATTCATATTTAAGTCCTGCATGAAAACATCAAACTGGGAAGACTCCCCCCTTACACACAAAAATTAGATCATCTATGTATCTTTTATAAAAAATAACATTATTTACAAAAAACTTTTTATGAAACATAAATTCTTTCTCAAATTCCCCCATGTAAATAACTGCATAAGTCGGAGCAAACACCACACCCATTGCTGTCCCTTTCACCTGAAGATAAAAATCTTTCTTCCAAACAAAATAATTATGTGTAAGACTGAACTCTAACAATGATAACAAAAATGAAGTTCTGGGGCCTTCCCCCATCATCTTTCTCATGGCTTCCAGTCCCCACTGTTTATCAATGTTGGTGTACAAAGAAGAGATGTCCACCATAGCCCAATAAAATTCCTGATTCCACCACATTCCCCTTAATATTCCACACACATCCTGAGTGTTCCTAACATGAGAAGAAACTCTAGATAAATATGTCTTAAGATGGAAATCAATGCATTTATTAGTTTTCTCAATGTAAGAACCTACCCCTGAGATGATGGGTCTTCCCGGGGGGTTAACCAAATCCTTATGAACTTTGGGAATCGTATAAATATAAGGGTGCTGGGTTCCTTTACTAACAACTTATTAACATCACTACCGGATAGGAATTCAAGCCTCTCCCCTCTTTCAACCAATTCAACCAATTCATCGGAATAATGCTTTAATGGATTGAAACCTAATTTTTCATAGGTATCTTCTCTAAGTAGTGCCTCAACGCTGCCTGCGTATTTTTCACTGTTCATAACAATCCAATTGCCCCCTTTATCAGCAGGTCTTACAACCAATTTGTCTAGAGTAGTTCTAAATTCCTTAAGTGCAAGCCATTCTGCCTTAGAAAGATTAAATGATCTTTTCTTCTTACAAAGTTCTAAATATTCTTTTTCAATTCTTGCACAAACCACATTTTCAAAAACATTAATGGCAACAGATCGCTTCGGGGGCAAAAAGGAACTATCATTAGAAAAATATGGCAAACTTAAACGAGTATAACCCATATCAAAAAGTCCCCCATCCCGGTTATCATCACAAACATTTTCATATTCAAAAGCTGAATCATTGTGGATGTCATAAATACTCATATTGAGCAACTCATCATCTTCTTGTACATTTATCGTGTTATCATGATCATCCAAAAAGGTGGTTGGCGTTTATTTTCTGCTACGTGTTGGAGTTTTTTGTGATACCTTCAGGATGTGGACTGCTGTTGTGAGTGGCAGTTGGTGGGAGCCTTGTTCCCATTGTGCTCATATTGGGGACCATGGGGCATCCACATCACGGACCACACACACACCATCCATGGTGTTTACCCACCACATGTGTCACATACCACCCCTGTAGACTGTCCTCTATATCTACCAATCCTGACCACCTCCACATGTGTATCTGCCATACTTCCCCATATTCCCATTGCATACTTCACAGTTGAGGGCATTGTGGTGCTAGGATGGGACTAACTTGTGACATACCCATCCATGGTGCACACACTGCCAGCTGTAGATATCTGTCTGTATTGCTATGTGTGCTGTTGCCTCGCACATAGTACACATCACTGTGGTAGTGATATATGGGAACATGTCTTTCCATACATATCTGTTTGTGTGTGTGTTTGTACAGATGTAGACATTTGCATATCAGTATTTATCTATATGTGTGTAGATATATGTGACTTCATATATATGTGCACATATTTATGTCTACACATGAGTATATGTATATCTCTGGACATACATGCTGATATACATTTATCCTTAAATATTAACTCTGTAACATATGTGCACATATGCATACCTATATGTGGGGTACATTTAGACATCAGCTCCACAATCTCACGACACCTCCCTGCACAGCTGCACTGTTCTGCCTTGCTACAACACAGACAGGTGCCACATATGGACACAGCCTGACATTGGTGGGGTATATGTGGGACCTGTTTGCAGGTAACTCTATTACACACCTATGGCATTCTGCCATGCTACATTACAGATTCACCTGGGTACCCTGCCAGTGGTGGTCCGTGGCTCCCACATGTCCATCATACTGGCATTACTTCCACCACCAGCTATTGGCCACATCATATGCATATTCCCCATTACACAACACACACTATTATGGCTTACATCCTGTCTGTCAGTGCTGACCTGCACAGTTAACAGCTATGGCCCTCTATCCACAGGGACAAACACTATTGTCCATAGTAGTTGTTCAGCTGACCATCATCACAACAACACCTGCTGGCACATATGACGCATTCCACATCATCTATCACAGTACTATGGACCAGGTACTACATTCTAATACATGGACATATACTTCACATACCTGTTGTAGGAAGTATGTATTACTGACTGGCAGCTTTGTAGCTGGGTGCGTTTTCAGCTGTAAATGTTCTTTGCATTTTTTTATTCCCTTTTTTTTTCCTGCTTGTGTTCTCTATCCTGTGACTGAATTGAGCTGTTTGGGGTAGATTGCAGCCTGGCTTTAGTAGGTGATGCACTTGTTCAGGTGATGGCCTCTGCATTAATCAGTGTCCTACACTTGCTAACTGCATGCATCTTGCTGTGTAGTACTTCCAATTACCACTGTCATGGCAACCAGTTACTATAAATCACCACATCTTGTGGGCATGGTCCCTTTACCTTTCCTGTGTGATGGACATCCTTCCTGTGTGTGGGCATCAGTGTTACAGACAGCAGGTAGCAGTGCCTCTTCCAGGGGACCCAGCACATTTAGACCAGCTACATATTTGTAGGAGGTTCCAGAACTACAGACAGAGTGTGAGTAGAGTTGTGTTATGCTTTGTATAGTACTGGTGTTACAGGGTGTGTGTGTACATACTAGTTTACCTTGGAATGCAGTCTGTCTGCATAGCTCTCAACTGTGGGCCTATCCTGTTGGTGGCCAGAGGTGTGCCTATCATGTTTTGTCTGTCCACCACACAGGTCCTGTGTCAGATATGTCACTGGCAGTGTGTGTGTTGAGTGCTGTCAGTACATGGCTACATCCATTTACATTTCTAACCTAAATTCCCTGGATGAGGGTAGGTTGAAGACTATCCTGTAATACCAGCAACTTGCTTAGTGTATGGTAACAGTTTCCCACATATGGGCCTGTGTTCTAGCCTCTGTGCTCCACCTACATACCAAGCTTTGCACATATGACATGCTGTCAGGGGCTGTTCTGTAGTGGGCTGAGTGTATATCACACTGCAATTGCTGCCATCAGTCCACTGCTGCTGTATCCCCCACACATAAAGTGGTGCTGGGGCCATATATGTGTGGGCTACACCAAAACAATACGTGTGCCCTTATGCACTCCAGAGGCCAGTATATGTAACAGTGGTATATGGGCCTGTAGTACTGAGTCTGGGGGGGTGCACCATAAAGGACCTAGGCTGTTACAAAATGTGGGGGTATCAGGGGTAAGCTGCCTTACGGTATCTGCATGTACAGTACTGTATACTTCACCTATATTTACATTACTCACATATATTGGGTTAATGCAGGCATACTGCCTCCTGCCATACAAGACTGTTCTGTTTGTCAGTGTGCTTGTGATGGTGGCCGTTATGCCTTGTTATGTAACAGTTACATCCCATTTGTCCAACTGAAGTCTTCAACACCTAGTGAATTTGTACAGAGTGTAGATGGAGGCTGCTGAACTATACACCTGTATTACATACTGTTGATTGTTTGGTATCCTGTGCCCCTGTCTGTCTTTACTATTGTACAATATGAAGGCATTGGCCGGGACAGTGGCAGTTGTGAACCTTTCCAGACTACTGTCTTAGTATCACTGTTTCACAGTTGCATTACTCTGTTTATATGGATGTCAGTGTCTGCACAGCTATATGACATGGCCTGTAGAACTGTAATAGTACACAACTAAAGGTTTTCCATTTCTGCAAACCTGTGTGTGGTGTTTTTCCTATGACCTCTCTGTGGGTATATATTGCAGGCGACAATTATAATTGTATGGGTGACCCATATAGTGTCCAGTTGTTCAGGTATGAACTGTAGGCATAGTGGCTGTTCCATATTGTGTGCACCTTCTACATATATATCTTACTGTGCATATCTCTGTGTGTGTCTGTGTAGTCACATGTATATCTATCTATCTATGTATATATATATATATATATATATATATATATATATATATATATATATATATATATATATATATATATATATATATATATATGGATATATCTGTATATCTATATATATCTACATATATATATATATATATATATATATATATATATATATATATATATATATATCCATACGGATCTACCTGACTAGATCGACAAGTCAGAACAGCGACAGCGAGTCAGAAGATCGACAAGTCAGAAGACCGACGGAGGAAAACACCGACGCTGAGAACACTGAGATGGGGAAAGGATGTGTAAGTCTGCGGTAGTGACGGCCGTTAGGTGCGAAGGTAAGTGTGCGATGTTGACGGTCTGTAGGGATAGGGGTGGGATAAGTGAGTTAGGGTTAGGCCGGGTTAGGTAAGGGTGCGAGTAAGGTAAGTGCGATGTTGGCGGCCTGTAGGGATAGGGGTGGGGTAAGTGAGTTAGGGTTAGGGTGCGGGTGAGGTAAGGGTGCAGTAGTGATATTTTGTGGGTTAGGGGTGGGTTAAGTGAGTTAGTGTTAGGGCGCGGGTTAGGTGAGTGTGCGCGATTGTGACGGACCTTAGGGTTAGGGTTTCGGTTAGGGTTGTAGATAGTTGTGTATGTAAGGGTTAGTGTTGGTTTGTAAGGATTTTGGTGTGCTTGTGTTGTGTGTGTGGGTTTTGGACAGGGATTGTTTTGTTTGTTGTTATGATGTGTCGAGTGTATGAGGTGTCGTGTTTGTGAACTGTCGATGATTTGGTGTCGGTGAAGTCGCTGTCGGTGTTGTGAAATGTCGATCTAGTCAGGTAGATCCATACATACATATATATATATATATATATATATATGTATATCTACACATATGTGTCTGTGTATATGTATCCTGGGGATGTTGATAGCTTCCATATTTTACATTTCCTATGGGAACCACACTGTACTGCATGATATGTTACCAATACCAGCCTGACATCATACAGGTGGGTTGTAGTACTGTTTACATGTTTTTCACATGTCATGTCAGGTCCTGCTTATGGGATCTGTAATACTTTAGTGTATTGCAGGGCAGACGTGTTTGGCTGTGGTGGGGAGGGTATGCCTATTCGTACATGACGCATATTGTTTGGGGCGTCTCAACCCCATTAACGGTGCATGTGGACATATTTGTATTTGTCAATCTACCATTGCTCTCTACAGATGTGTGGCCATATATATATATATATATATATATATATATATACACATACATATATATATATTTCATGGATATATATATATATATATATATATATATATATATATATATATATATATATATATATATATATATATATATATATATATATATATATATATATATATATATATATATATATATAAATACATCTATTGATATGTTGTATCTGTTTAGATATTAATATATTTACTCACACACATACATTTACTTGTTGGAATACATTCTCTGTACTATTGAATGACTGGGCTGGTTGATATGTTTTGAATACATCAGGGTTATGTATATCTGAGATGGCTTAGTGGTAAATCACTGTAGCTACGGTTTTTGGTGTTCTGTGTTCGAGCCTAGCAGAGGCTGTTTATTTTGTTGCTGGGCAGAACAAGGGCCATTGGATACAGACTGGTTAAGGCACTTTTCAGCAGTTGTTAGCAGGTTTGCACAGAGGTAAGCGCTGCTAACCTGCCATTACATCTGCTTACAGGGTGTTAGCTTCAGATTTGCTTAACCAGTGTAGGCATTGCTTACTGCCACACAAACAAGCTTAAGCCCACTTACTAGTGCTTACATATGCTTACTATTGCTTATTTGTGCTTAAACCTGCTTACTAGTACCTTATTCAGTCTGACACTGATACTTCACATGTGCATTTCTTGCAATACTCCAGTTTATATGTATATATATATATATATATATATATATATATATATATATATATATATATATCTGCTACAACACTATTGGTTATAACGTGCTTTGCCATGTAAAATAGACTGTGCTACAGTGGGACTCGAACCGGGAATGCCTGCTCAATAGGCAGATGCTCTGTCCACTACACTATTGCTGTGCTGTTTCATTTGCATATATCTTCCATAATGTCATACCCATGGTTCCTTCCCCCGCCCCAAGCTCCACTTACACAGCAACCATCCATTCTCCAGTTGCTAGCCCAGCCATACTACACCTCCACACATTCACCTCTCTCCACGTCTCTGTACTCATCCAGTATACTGTCTCAACCCAAGCTTCAAGCTCTTCATCCGTTTAGTCCATGTACTTACAAGCCTTGCCATGTTCATTTTCCGTGACACATGGAAACATCGGAGTGACTCACAATTTTTGGTTTGTTCCACCAGGGATGGACCTGTTTTTGTGTCAAGATTAGACTTAGCTAGT